>NC_092149.1:7162888-7268799 GCF_045791955.1 Oncorhynchus clarkii lewisi | reverse complement strand
ACTACTTAGGTACTTCCAAATTCTTGGATCATATGTTGTATTTTGTTATCATGTACTATTCATTTCTGTTGTGCATTCTGCAGGTCCATGACCTCTTTGCTGAGTGATGACGAAGAGCGATATGTCTCCTCACCTGAGGGTGGTGATAGAGAGATGAGACACAGACCCCACTCGGCACCACTGAGTTCTGTGTTTGGAATCTCTGAGGATTCTGTCTTCAACATGGTCCAGAGAGGCCAGTCGCAGAGTGACATCGTACTGTCATCCAGTTGGAGTAGACGGGAGAAATACAGACCTGTCAAAATACCAACGGACACCAGGTTTATGATGGGTATTGTAGAGTTGGTTATGAACCTTCTCAACTCCAGATTGGCTGAGCTAATGCGAAGTTTCAGTCAGGGAACTCTAGGTCCGCTGTCTGGTAGTATCTCAGCAAGTCAGCAGTTTGCCCAAGAAATGCTAAGCATGGTGTCTGCTAAGATGTATTCCCATGCCATAGAGCATATTGCTCACGGCTACAAGTCTCCCCTTGAGTTAGAGAGGGAGCTTGAGGCCATATTGGGTCCTCTGGCTGGACAGGTTATAGTCATCATCATAGATAGCATCTTTAAGGCTAAAGCCAACGGAGGAAACAAGGGACGAGCGACCAGCCCCTTGACCTATTTTCTCACTGCCATTTCGGCAGAAATACAAAGCCTAGTTGTTCAGAGATCGGCTAGCAGACCGTCCACCAGACTGTCCAACAACAACCCACTGCTGAACATTTCCAAGTCAAAGGTCTTAAGATCAGTTCTGCTCAAAATGGCAGAACTCTTTGGCCAAGGTCCAAGTGAAACCTGTCTAGTTCCAGTAATCCAGAGTCAGTCCGACAACTCTGTTTGCGACTGGACTCTGAATGCAGGCACCGTTCATCCAAGTCAATTTCTGTCCCACAACAGAATGTCAGAAGTGTCATCCGATGTTGTGGATCTTGTACTTGAGGTTTTTGGGATAACAGGATTTTTGGATAGCAGGAGCTCGTCAAGGCCACAGAGTGCCTGCTCCTACAACTCAGCTAGTGGAGCAATAGATATGAGAGCTCTTGCTGGGGACTTGGTCAGACAGGTGTCTGTCAAACTCAGACCCTTTGTCTCTGAGAGTCAACTCTCCACCATGTCCATGACAGATCTGTCATCTATTTCTGACTCCACCTTGAAGCAGTTGTGTTGTAGCTCTGCTGTTGCTGCAGCAACGGTCTGTCAAGCAATCAAAATGGAGCTCGAGAACCAGAGACCAACCGACCTGTCAGCCAGAGACCTACTATCGTCTCTGGTACAGAGCATTGAGGACATGGATATTTCTGACATCCTCCAGGGCCCGTCGGCCATTTTGGAGGAGGCTGCTATGATTAAGCACCCAGAGATCTCCACCTCGACAATATACAGGTCTCTGCTTCTCGACTCATCTCTCGCCTCCTCTAACATGGTCACTGAGAGCATTATCTTCAACAGCCCACCCCCATCAGAGGAGAATGTGAGTATTCAGAATGTGCTCCCTGTTGATAAAGTTGACATCCTCCATGGTCAACCAGTGGAGGGATATATCGTCAAAGCTGAGCAATGCATCACTCAGGTCATTCAGGATGCAGCTGTGACATATACTAGCGTGCTGGATAAAACCGACACTTGTGGGAAACTGTCGGAAGTTCTGTCTGTCTGCGTTTCCGCTGAGAATATTGAGGATGCATCCTCTGATCTATTTGGTGGAATTATTTCCGACCTGCATGAGGTATCTGAGGTCAATAAGACCTCCATGCGTACGAAATCAGGTCGCAAAATGTTCTGGATGGAAGTGAGTTCAGGTTCCCAGAAGATTTATACCAAAACCCTGGACAAACTGAGGAAGCTTTTCACCTCTCACCTTCTCACTGAGGGAAAAAATACTCCTGTGCAAATTGAGTTCTATGACACTGGACTACTTGTAACTGAGACCACTGTGGAGGTATCTCCTGTACAGAAGACAGACAGTAATACCTCTTCAATGTCCTCAGCCCACCAGCTCACCCTCGACACCTGCACTAAAGGGGTCATCAAACAGGTGATCTCGGTGCTGAGGGTGGAGACTTCAAAGGAAGTCAAATGCGAGAGCATGTCAAATGCATCCTTCGACTTCAACCAGAAGTTGGACTCTATAATTTCGAAATTGGAGAGCCTCACCATTTCGAGTGACGTGACGTCAGCCAAGATTGCCAGGCTCACGCGATCTCGTAGTGCAGCCAGCAGATCCTCTAACATTTCCATCCAGAGCTTTCACAGTGCTGAGTTCCAAGCTACGGCCAAACTGATTGTGCGTGAGGCCATTCTCAGAGCTGCTAGCGAAGCCAACTGTTCTTTGTCACAGAGCATGACTAGCAGCACCTTCTCACACCATGTGGTTTCTACAACTGAAGATATAGTGAATATGATCATGCAAGACCTTGGAAGTCTATCCCGGTACACAGTGGAGGACGCAGACTCCTTCCCACTAGGAGAGAAAAAGCTGCAGTCCCAGCTCAATCCCAGAGTTGTCTTTGACACCTTATTGGATGCTGCTCAAACCATGTACCACAGAGTAAAGGATAGACTGAACGTCTTTTTGTCTTTTCCACCCGTGTCAGTCACCACAGCCAAAGATGTGCTGGACTCCACCCCTGTGGAGACACTCAGATGCTCAAAGTCCCCTGACACTGCTCTTGTTAAGGACAGGAGCCGCACTCCGTCTGTGAGAAGTGAGAAGCCATTTTCAAAAGTCAGTTTGACTAAAAGGTCTAAAGCCCTTGTGTCTTCGAGTGGCTCCTCCACAGACCACCATGTAATTGACACATGCAGTGAGGATGTCACTCTGCCTACCAGGAGTATGTCAGTTGTGAGCGACACCAGTTTGAAGAGAACCTCTCCTCTCCATGGTAGTGGATTGAGTGCAAGTTGTGAACCTCTTGTGGCTCTACAAGACGGAACAGTGGCAGTCAGCCAAGAAGGCTTTAGCAAAACTGCAAAGGAGACGCTCAGCTTGATCCTAAATGTGATCAAGTGCAGATTGGCCAACTCTGAGAGTTCATCTGTTGGGCAGAATGCAAGGGAGGAGCGTCTGATAACCACTAACATGTTAGACTCTCTACTGGAGAGCCTTGACCTGTTGCCTGACATGAGTGCTGCCAATGAGATCACAAGGACAGAATGCCATACCTCTAACGCAATGGACAAGACAGGTTCACAGTCAGCGCTTGTGAGTCAACAAGAAATAAACATATCTGACACCAGTCTCATAGTGAAAACTATAATGGACACATTGAAGACAGACGACCCAGAGATGACTTCAGCAGAAGAACATCTGGATAGGCTCCTGTCAATTGAAGCCCTTCAAGATGCGTCTGGCAACCTGATCGCAAAGGTCCATGGTCTCATTCAGGAGACAACCATAAGCCGCCAGCTTCAATCCACGACTGGCCACAGAAGCCTCTCTCAACCAGCGCTGCCAAAGCCAGCACTGAGGAAGCTGTCAAAGGACGATGCGTCAGAGCTCGTTTACAGCTTTGCCCAGACTTCTGTTAGCAGACTCCTGGGGCAGTGTTTGGTTAGGCCTATGCCACCCACCGCTGACAGGGTTTTGGATCAGGTCATCAAGTTGATGACAGACATGGTGATGGACAGCCTGACTGATCTGTCCAAGTCTGCAATGGAGGATGGTAAGTGAAAGTACCTCTTCATCTGCATAGGACTTCATTGTAACATGATGCTCACTACATTGCGTTTTATGATGTGAACTTTGCTGTTTGCGTCCAAAATGGCACCTTCTTCCATATTTAGTGCACTACTTTTGACCAGAGCCAGACCCTATGGGCCCAGTTCAAAAGTTGTGCACTATAAAGGGAAGAGAAGGCCTTTTGGGACACAGTGACTGATTTCCATTGTTGCGTCCTCTTCTCCCAGTTATTGTACCCAGGTCGGTCACACCAGCTTGCTCTTCTTACTCAGACACCAGCAATGCCGCAAGTGACATCACTCATGGTATTGTAGCTGACCTTAATGCTACTGAGGAATTCCCTGCCAGGGGCCTTAGCCCGGCTGATGTAAAGGCTGACGGCATGGCCCGCCTTCCCTCTGCCAGGGGGGAAGAGACTAAGAAGAACAGGAAGTGGCATTTCCTACACAAAATTGTCAAGATTCCAAAGATCAGGATTAAGGTAGAGGGCTCAGTGTCTTTAGATTACCTCTGTAAGGCAGGGCTGAAATGTACCCTACAGATTCACTAAACCCCTATTGTCTCTGCATTAGAACAATGCTGTTGTCATTGTCTTTAGGAGGTTGAGTGAGGCCGCTGTAATACAATCCTAATACACATGGGAGAGAGAGTCAATGCATGTGTTCCAAATTGCACCCTATTCCCTATATAGTGCACTACTTTTGACCAGAGCTCGATGGGCCCTTGTCAAAAGTAGTGCCTTAAGTAGCCAATAGGGTGCCTTTTGGGATCCATACCATATATTTTACACAGGCTCAGTTGTCCTGATGTGTTTTGTCAACAGCTGTTCAAGACAAAGGGGGAACCAAAGAGCCACCCTGAACAGGATTCTCTGCCTACCAAACGTCTCAGAGAGACTCGTATTTCACAGGGTAAGTGATAAGCATCGATAATGTCATATTGATGTATCACCCTATGGCCAGCTTGTTAAAACGGTGACTACAGATACAGGCGGACAGACAGATACGCACATTCATTTTCTGATTATGAAATATTATTTTCACAGATGCTGAGTGTGAGGTTCCATCCACTTCCCCACCCAAAGAGGACCTGACAACCACACTGGCCCCTGCTCCCCAGGAGTCCCAGTCCCGTAAACGCCCTCTCATAGTCAGGGTGTTACGAGCTATCTCCAGAGCCGTCTCCAAACCATTCAGAGAAGCTTTTGGGAAGAAGAATTAGCCAAATGCCAGATTTTATTACTATTTTAATCAGAGCCTTTATTTAATAAAACATTACTGCATTGATTTCTGTCTATAGTCGTCTTACTGTTTGTGCAAGATAATGGTACTTCAAACCACATCGTCAAACGTAGTTATAGTGAAGCACTGTTTATGATTATTGATTGTGGAAATCACATTTTAATACAGAAAAGATGTCGTTACATAAAGACAGACATATAGGAGAAAACTCTGTCGACTATTCACATGATCAAGACACAACTAAAGCCATGAATGGATCATATTATTATACCTTTATTTCAACAAGGAACACAGACTGAGACCAAGGTTTCTTTTACAGCTGGGCCCTGCGTAGACATGTTACACATTCAGTTTAGCTACAATGATTAAGAAACTACACAAGAAACAAGACCATCACAGATAACACAAAAATACAGCAGCAGATTATTACGTTTGCACACAGGTTATTCCCCTAACAACACAATAACTTGCATTACCCGAAAGTTACAAGCAATACAGAAATAAAAATCCTCCAATAATTATTTAAAATGGGCAACAGGGGGACAAGAGTCTCAAATTTAAGTTTAGTCTGCAGGCTTTTCCATTGGCAAGGAGCGTAACAGGAAAAGGCAGCCATACCCAACTCTGTGGAAATCGCATGGACCTCAAGTGTAATCCATGCTTGAGACCTGGTTTTAGGAATTCTAATTCTAATATTGATGAGTGATGATAAATAAGATGGTAGTTTATTCAGAAGTGCTTCGTAGACAAACACGAGAACATATTCTCGTCTCATGGACAGCGAAGTCCAACCCACATTTTGATACAAAACACAGTGGTGAGTTCTGTAGCTAGCGTCCGTAATAAACCTAAGTACTCAATGATAAATAGCATCCAGCGATTTAAGTGTTGATGCCATAGCATGCATGTAGATAATATCCCCACAATCTATAACAGACATAAAAGTAGCTTGCACAATTTGTCTTCTATTTGTACAGGACAAACATGTCCTGTCTCTAAAGAGGAAGCCTAGCTTGATTTTTAGCCGTTTATAAAGTTCGTCAATATGCATTTTAATAGGCAGTTCATCATCCAACCATATCCCTAAGTATTTATATGCAGAGACCTGATTCATTCGAGAACCATGTAAGCTCTTGTAAGTGCAAGTGTATTTTCAACCAACTTTTTGAACCTATTAAAAATCATAAAATGTGTTTTCTTTGTTTCTTGTTTTAAATGTACATTTTATTTTAACAATTTTAAAACAAGATGAACAGAGAACAGTTGTTACACTTTCTACTCAAGTCATACACTCATAATTACTTAATTGAGTTAAGTATAAGTGCAGTTATAAACACATAATGAGACCTTGTTTTGTATTTCTTGCAATAAAAAAAGAAAAAGGCTACTAGGTCATACATATTCATAACTACTATCGTACGGCTCATGTGATTGGCCCTGAACCCGGAAGTCGTATAAACGGGTCATGCTTTGGGCAGCAGTGCCAGAAGTCGTTCCGTCACTCAAATTTGCACTCTGTGGAGTAAGTGGCTATCGAAATATCTATCGATTGTCGCTACTCATATAATGCATTTTGTAATGCGGACAAAAACCAATGATTTGCAAGAGATCTAAAAACGACGTATAAGCTATTGAGTATCACTAACAGATTTCTGGACAGTAATAATGGAAGATGTGACAGGCGCTCAGCTCATTGCTGAGGCACTAAAAGCTCAGGTGAGATATGTGCAATTTATATAAAAGAGTATTACACTGTATAACGGTATTGCTACGGTTTGGTAAATAATATATTCGTCGCTGATCATGTCCTTGGCAGTGACAATGTAGCACTAGGAGTTGTGAAAGTGTGTCAAAGGTCATTGCACTGGTATAGCGAACTATTCATATTTGTGTAGCAAAACATTTAGATGTTTATGTGGATGTTTGTTAACATATGGAATGGCATATGTTAACACCCCTGTTGATGTATGCCAAAGTGTGTGTCAATGCAAAGAACATCTACACTACACTGTAACAATTCATACTGTATCCACATGTATCTCTCTGCAGAATGTAGAGTATATGTTTGGAATAGTTGGTGTTCCAGTCATTGAAGTGGCTATGGCAGCTCAAGCCTCAGGAATCAAGTATGTGGGAATGCGCAATGAACAAGCCGTAAGCCACCTTTTATTTTTAGGAATCTTCCCATGACATTTTTTTATGTGAATTGGTTGTGGGTACACCAGTAATACTGATGTGGTGTGTGTCATCCAACAGGCTTGCTATGCTGCGTCTGCTGTTGGTTACCTCACTGGACGGTAGGAGGATTGTCATTATAAGAGAGCTCTAGAGATACTGTCTCTCCTCTCTGAAATCCCTGACCTATCTCCATACATTGTTAATGTGGGAAGCAACCCATCTGCCTAGGGAGACTACTCTCTCCATACAATACTAAACCATGGGATATTAACTAGCCATACACAGACTTGTGTGTGAGGGTCAGTTTCATAGCTGTTTTACATTGCTAATTCTGTCTGTCTCAGTTTGTTTTCCTGTCTTACTGCCTGTTCCTCTCTGTCTGCTTATCTTCCTGTCTTACTGCCTGTTCCTCTCTGTCTGCTTATCTTCCTGTTTGTCTGCCTGTTCCTCTCTGTCTGCTTATCTTCCTGTTTGTCTGCCTGTTCCTCTCTGTCTGCTTATCTTCCTGTTTGTCTGCCTGTCTGTCTGTTCCTCTCTGTCTGCTTATCTTCCTGTTTGTCTGCCTGTCTGCCTGTTCCTCTCTGTCTGCTTATCTTCCTGTTTGTCTGCCTGTCTGCCTGTTCCTCTCTGTCTGCTTATCTTCCTGTTTGTCTGCCTGTCTGCCTGTTCATCTCTGTCTGCTTATCTTCCTGTTTGTCTGCCTGTCTGTCTGTTCCTCTCCAGTCCAGGGGCGTGTCTGGTTGTGTCTGGACCGGGACTCATCCATGCTCTTGGTGGAATGGCCAACGCTAACATGAACTGCTGGTATGTTAGAACTCTACAAACAGAAGGCCCTTCTACTCATGTTCAGTGGTCCTTCCTTTCAAAAGAAGGGATGCTATCCCTACACTGCAAAAAATGATCTGAGGACTCCAAACTATCTCCGCTTGTCAGTTGATGTCATTGTGTGATACCACTCTCTCTGTAGGCCTGTGATTGTTATTGGAGGCTCCTCCGATCAAAACCAGGAGACCACTGGGGCGTTTCAAGAGTTTCCACAGGTACTAATTCAACCATGAGGTTTCTGACTATTGAACATTAGGGGGTGGTTTCCCGGACACAGATTAAGCTTAGTCATGGCCTAAAAAGCAAACTCAATAGAGAATCTCTGTCCAGGAAACTGGTCCTAGTAGTTTAATTGCTGAAAGAAGACATAATTTGTTATTTGTGGTCCTCTTTCTCCGTCAGGTGGAGGCGTGCAGACTGTACAGTAAGTTCTCAGCTAGGCCCAGCAGTCTGGATATGATCTCCTCAGTGGTAGAGAAGGTATACAGTCTCCTCTGACTCCCTATGTTTAGTCCTCTTCATATCATTTGGTATCACCTGCAATTGTTTTCTGAACTCTAATTTTCCAGCTTAGCAAGGTAACTTAAGTTCTTCAGAAGAACACCGCCTTAATTGATAGTGAATGGAAGGGTATTTGGTCTGTCTTAGGCAGTACGCACTAGCATGTATGGACGTCCCGGTGCTGTATACGTAGACATATCTGGGGACATGGTCAATGCTAAAGTGGACAGGAGCAGAGTCAGGTTGGTGGCTATCACTGTCTCTCATCCATTTAAAATGTATACTAATGTGTTACTGTTGAATATGTATACCTCTGACTTCACATCACCATTTAGATTTTATTTTGTTCTACCTTTTAACGTCTGAAGTGAACAAGAAATTACCAGATTTTGTTAAATTAGTTAGAAAATATAGCACTATATCAAAGTATTCTCATCAGAGAATAGCAATAAGCCTAGATAGACCTTCATGATTTATTTACCTATGCAATGAAGTTGATAGGTAACATGTTTAATGTTTGACCAATTCTTTCCTATTTCCTTTGTCAGAGAGGTGCCCTGTTGTCCACCTCCTCCAGTGAGTATGGCTGACCATATGGCGATCACAGAAGCACTGGCTGTTCTAAAAGGAGCCAAACGGCCTTTACTTATCATTGGGAAAGGTAGGTCAAACAGCCTTTACTCATCATTGGGAAAGGTAGGCCAAACAGCCTTTACTCATCATTGGGAAAGGTAGGCCAAACAGCCTTTACTTATCATTGGGAAAGGTAGGCCAAACAGCCTTTACTTATCATTGGGAAAGTTAGGCAATGCTTTTTAATAGCCAAACCCAGAACTGACATCTTGTGGAATTGCGTCAGGTACTTGATTCAGTTCTGTGGGGAGATATTAAGAGAAAGATACAAAGATACAAACATGACTCTTCACCCCCCCCCCCTAAACAGAAACTTTCTGCAAGTTTCAGGCAAGTTTATGGGCCAAATGTCCCCATCCCCTTCTGACATTGAAAAGATGCGAGCACCTGTGAAATCGTGATTTGTCCAAATGATCAGTAGTGAAATATCAGCGTACCAGAACAGAGTTCCTCGTTAGTGGAAGGTAGCCTAGTGGTTAGAGCGTTGGACCACTAACCGAAAGGTTGCTGGATCAAATCTCCCGAGCTGACAAGATAAAAATCTGTCGTTCTGTCCCTGAGCAAGGCACTGTTCCCCGGGTGCCGAAGACGTGGATGTGGATTAAGGCAGCCCCCGCACATTTCTGATTCAGAGGGTTACATACGGAAGACACATTTCAGTTGAAGGCATTCAATTGTACAACTGACTAGGTCTCCCCTTTCCCCAGTTCTACCTGTCAGAGAGGCATGTTTGTTCTACATGTTATATTTTTATCTGAACGTTGCACAACGTTGTGTTCAGCTGAATGCATCCCAGCTGGGAAGGTCAGTCTGTTGATATCAGTGTGGCGGTGCCCTCTGTCTGTTTCCCTCTGCAGGTGCAGCCCATGGAAGAGCAGAGGGGGCTCTGAGGGAGCTGGTGGAGGGGTGTGGCCTGCCCTTCCTACCCACCCCCATGGGTAAAGGGGTGCTGCCTGACGACCACCCCAACTGTGTTGCTGCTGCCCGCTCCAGGTCAGCCACTCCTTCTCTCAGCTGGCATCATATTCATGTACAGACCTTTGACTGTATAAGTAGGACCAGGATGAACAGACCAGGAGAACTCTGGGCCTTCCTGAAATCCCCATCTATAACTAGTCTCTTTTCATCACATTTTGTTTAATCTGATTGTGTTCTTTTCCCTGCTCTCTTCCTCTCTTCCTAACCCTCTTCATCCCCTCTTTCTATCCTCCTCCTCTTTTCTTAACCCTCCTCCTTCTCGCTTTCTATCCACCTCTCTTCCTATCCTCCTCCACCTCTCTTCCTATCCTCCTCCTCCTCTCTTCCTATCCTCCTCCACCTCTCTTCCTATCCTCCTCCACCTCTCTTCCTATCCTCCTCCACCTCTCTTCCTATCCTCCTCCTCCTCTCTTCCTATCCTCCTCCTCCTCTCTTCCTATCCTCCTCCTCCTCTCTTCCTATCCTCCTCCTCCTCTCTTCCTATCCTCCTCCTCTCTTCCTAACCCTCCTCCTCCTATACTCCTCCTCTCTTCCCATCCTCCTGGTTCTATGGTCTTGGTGTGGACTGCAGAGCTCTGCTCCAGTCTGATGTTGTGGTCCTACTTGGTGCCAGGCTCAACTGGATCCTGCACTTTGGCCTTCCCCCCAGGTTTGACCCCCATGTAAAGGTCATCCAGGTAGGTCAAAGTTCACCAGTAGGGTTGCTTTTTAAATGTTATTTTCAGGATTCCAGATTGTCTGCTTATTACGTCAGATTTTCTGATTTCTGGAATCTTCCAACAGGGATTTCTGAGAATTTTGGGAAAGTTGCCATAATTTTGCAACCCTAGTCACAGGTCATGTCGTAGTGTACTGCAGTTCATTGTAATCAGGTATAAATGTCTTTGAGTCAGTCTATTGGATTTAGTCTATTACCTATATAGCTTCTCTATAAGTCTCTTGTGGTCTCTCTAAATAATGTCATGGCTGTCATAGTGCTGTACAGTACATCTGTAAGGTGGTGTGGTAAATGGCCAATATACCACGGCTAAGGGCTGTTCTTATGTACGATGCAACGCAGAGTGCCTGGATACAGGCCTTATCCCGTGATATATTGGCCATATACCTTAAACCCCAGAGGTCCCTTATTGCTATTATAAATTGGTTACCACCACATTCTAACAGTGAAAATATTTTTGGGGTCATACCCATGTTAAACGGTCTTTTATACGCCGGGTGGTTTGAGCCCTGAATGCTGATTGGCTAACAGCCGTGGTTTATCAGACTGTTTACCATGGGTATGACAAAACATATATTTTTACTACTCTAATTATGTTGTTAACCAGATTATAATAGCAATAAGGCACCTCAGGGGTTTGTGGTTATGGCCAATATACCATGGCTAAGGCCTGTATGGTATATTGGCCGTATACCACACCCCCTTGGGCCATATTGCTTAAATATACAGTACCTCGGCTTTAACCCAATCAGCATTCAGTACTCAAATCACTCGGTTTATAAAAGGGAACGCTATATACATACACACACACACACATGCATACATACAGTGGCAAGAAAAAGTATGTGAACCCTTTGGAAAAACCTGGATCTCTGCATAAATTGGTCAAACTTTGATCTGATCTTCATCTAGGTCACAACAACAGACAAACACAGTCTGCTTAAACTTATAACACACAAACAATGATACATTTTCATGTCTTTATTGAACACACTTTCAGTTAAAGCTTGGTCGCACATGGGTCTTCCAAATGGACAATGACCCCAAGTATACTTCCAAAGTTGAGGCAAAATGGCTTAAGGACGACAAAGTCAAGGTATTGGAGTGGCCATCACAAAGCCCTGACCTCAATCCTATAGAAAATTTGTGGGCAGAACTGAAAAAGTGTGTGCGAGCAAGGAGGCCTACAAACCTGACTCGGTTACACCAGCTCTGTCAGGCGGAATGGGCCAAAATTCACCCAACTTATTGTGGGAAGCTTGTGGATGCAATGTTTGACCCAAGTTAAACAATTTAAAGGCAATGCTACCAAATACTAATTGAGTGTATGTAAACTTCTGACCCACTGGGAATGTGATGAAAGAAATAAAAGCTGAAATAAATAATTCTCTCTACTATTATTCTGCCATTTCACATTCTTAAAATAAAGTGGTGATCCTAACTGACCTTAGACAGGGATTTTTACTAGTATTTAATGTCAGGAATTGTGAAAAACTCGGCAATAAAAATAAACGTCCCTTTTTCAGGACCCTGTCTTTCAAAGATAATTCTTAAATATCCAAATAACTTCATAGATCTTCATTGTAAAGGGTTTAAACACTGTTTCCCATGCTTGTTTAATGAACAATAAGACACTAACAGCTTACAGACAGTAGGCAATTAAGGTCACAGTTATGAAAACTTAGGACACTAAAGAGGCCTTTCTACTAACTGAAAAACACCAAAAGAACGATGCCTAGGGTCCCTGCTCATCTGCGTGAACGTGCCTTAGGCATGCTTCAAGGAGGCATGAGGACGACAGATGTGGCTAGGGCAATAAATTGCAATGTCAGTACTGTGAAGACGCCTAAGACAACGCTACAGGGAGACAGGATGGACAGCTGATCGTCCGCGCAGTGGCAGACCAAGTGTAACAACACCTGCACAGGATCGGTACATCCGAACATCACACCTGCGGGACAGGTACAGGATGGCAACAACAACTGCCCGAGTTACACCAGGAACGCACCAATCCCTCCATCAATGCTCAGACTGTCCGCAATAGGCTGAGAGAAGCTGGACTAAGGGCTTGTAGGCCTGTTATAAGGCAAGTCCTCACCAGACATCACCGGCAACAACGTCGCCTATGGGCACAAACCCACCATCGCTGGACCAGACAGGACTCGCAAAAAGTGCTCTTCACTGACGAGTCGCGATTTTGTCTCACCAGGGGTGATGGTCGGATTCGCGTTTATCGTTGAAGGAATGAGCGTTACACCGAGGCCTATACCCTGGAGTGGGATCGATTTGGAGGTGAAGGGTCCGTCATGGTCTGTGGCGGTGTGTCACAGCATCATCGGACTGAGCTTGTTGTCATTGCAGGCAATCTCAACTCTGTGCGTTACAGGGAAGACATCCTCCTCCCTCATGTGGTACCCTTCCTGCAGGCTCATCCTGACCTGACCCTCCATCATGACAATGCCACCAGCCATACTGCTCATTCGATGCGTGATTTCCTGCAAGACAGGAATGTCAGTGTTCTGCCATGGCCAGCGAAGAGCCCAGATCTCAATCCCATTGAGCACGTCTGGGACCTATTGGATTGGAGGGTGAAGGCTAGGGCCATTACCCCCAAAAATCTCAGGGAACTTGCAGGTGCCTTGGTGGAAGAATGGGGTAAAATCTCACAGCAAGAAATTGCAAATCTGGTGCAGTCCATGAGGAGGAGATGCACTGCAGTACTTAATGCAGCTGGTGGCCACACCAGATACTGACTGTTACTTTTGATTTTGACCCCCCCATTGTTCAGGGACACATTATTCAATTTCTGTTAGTCACATGTCTGTGGAACTTGTTCAGTTTATGTCTCAGTTGTTGAATCTTGTTATGTTCATACAAATATTTACACATGTTAAGTTTGCTGAAAATTAAAGGCAGTTGACAGTGAGAGGACATTTCTTTTTTTGCTGAGAATATTTTTGTGTGTGTGTATATATTTATATATATATATGTATATATATATATATGTATATATTTATATATATATATTTATATATATATATATATATATGTATATATTTATATATATATATATATATATATTTACATATATATATATATTTTTACATTTATATATTTATATATATATATATATATATTTACATTTATATATATATATATATATTTATTTATATATATATAAATATATACACACACACAAAAATATTCTTTATTTATTATTTATTTTATATATAATATAATATATACTTGACAACGTTCTTTTTTTTTTTTTTTTTTTCAATTTCATTTAACACAACCGATAAGTAAGTGTACCAGTTCGTTTTTATTTAGTTTTCTTTCCTATTTATATATATATATATTATATATTTATATGTGTGTGTGTGTTAGCCTTATCATTATGTGGTGGAACCTGGTTATTTCTGTTGTGTTTGGCCGGTCTTCCAGCTGCTGTTACATGTGTCGTGCACGGTGCTCTTCCTGTCATGTGTTGCGCACGGTGCTCTTCCTGTCATGTGTCGCGTACGGTGCTCTTCCTGTCATGTGTCGCGCACGGTGCTCTTCCTGTCATGTGTCGTTGCTGGTATGTTGTAGTAACGTTCCACATACTTTATTTATGTCAAGGTTGATCTATGTGCAGAGGAGATGGGGAACAACATGCAACCTGCTGCGGCTCTCCTAGGGGACGTCAATGCTATTGTCAAGCAGGTAACACAACTCAGTCCTGGGGGATATCAATGCTATTGTCAAGCAGGTAACACAACTCAGTCCTGGGGGATGTCAATGCTACTGTCAAGCAGGTAACACAACTCAGTCCTGGGGGATATCAATGCTATTGTCAAGCAGGTAACACAACTCAGTCCTGGGGGATATCAATGCTATTGTCAAGCAGGTAACACAACTCAGTCCTGGGGGATATCAATGCTATTGTCAAGCAGGTAACACAACTCAGTCCTGGGGGATATCAATGCTATTGTCAAGCAGGTAACACAACTCAGTCCTGGGGGATATCAATGCTATTGTCAAGCAGGTAACACATCACAGGCATCTAATATGTGCCCCATATCTGTATGTTACTGTATTGCTGGGTCCTGGTGGTCTGTAGTGTCTTGTCAAGTCACATTTTATTTACAGTGCATTTAACAAGTCTCAATACACATTTTTTTAAAGAAACAAGCATTGATTATCCTGTCTGTAACAACTATTTGATTTTCAGCAAAGTATAAATAGAATTAAATTGGTAAAGATGTAGGATCTTATTTGAACCAGTTTGCTACAGCAGGAAAATAATCCTGCAGCAACAGGAATGTGAATTATTATGTGGATTATAATAATTTGACATTTTCTGTAGGGGTTGATACATTTCTCATAGGGGAAAATCAAGTCTGAAATGTATAAGAGTAAACACTTCAGAAGCCTTTTTAAACCTCAAATATACAACACATTTTACATGTCCTGCATTGCAGGAAAGTTCTCCTGCTACAGGGTGCTCAAATTAAGATCGTACATCTGTACTTGATTCAGTTTGCTTAGTTTCTACTCCTCATCTTAACTTTCAGATCCTAGAGTATGTTCGTAAAGATGGCTGGAAGTATCCAGCTGATACAGAATGGTGGACCACATTGAAAGAGAAGATGGCTGCTAACGCAACAATGACAAAGGTGTGTTGGTGTGTGCGTCCATGACCTGTGACCTAAGCAAGCTAGCCTATCTACCACCCCTGATTTGATTGTGTTTCTCTCCAGGCATTAGCTCTTCAGTCAACAACACCCATGAACTACTACCAAGTGTTCCACCACATCTCCCAGCTGCTGCCCCACGACTGTGTCATCGTGAGTGAGGGGGCCAACACCATGGACATTGGGCGTACCATGTTGAACAACTACCTTCCTCGACACAGGCAAGGCATGCTGCCTCACACAAGTCTTTCCCTGTAGGCAAGTAGGAATTAGTTGTTGTTGTCCAGGAACCTGACAGGTTGACTGGATGACTTCTCAATGTAGTGCTGCCTGACAGGTTGACTGGATGACTTCTCAATGTAGTGCTGCCTGGCAGGCTGACTAGATGACTCCTCAATATAGTGCTGCCTGACAGGTTGACCTCTCAATATAGTGCTGCCTGGCAGGCTGACTAGATGACTTCTCAATGTAGTGCTGCCTGACAGGTTGACTGGATGATTATTCAATGTTGTGCTGCCTGACAGGTTGACTGGATGATTATTCATTGTAGTGCTGCCTGACAGGTTGACTGGATGATTATTCAATGTTGTGCTGCCTGACAGGTTGACTGGATGATTATTCAATGTAGTGCTGCCTGACAGGATGACTTCTCAATATAGTGCTGCCTGACAGGTTGACTTCTCAATGTAGTGCTGCCTGACAGGTTGACTAGATGGACTCTCTTAGTATCTTACCCCCCCAGATATTGTTCCTTGCTTCCTACTTAACACACACGCAAACAAAGATACCTTTTTTTACACACTCTGAGCTCTTATTAACACAGCCGTGTGTGTGTGTGTGTGTGTGTGTGTGCAGGTTGGATGCTGGCACCTTTGGGACGATGGGGGTGGGTCTGGGCTTTGCCATCGCGGCTGCAACAGTGCAGAGGAACCAGAACACAGGCCAGAGAGTGGTGTGTGTGGAGGGCGACAGTGCCTTTGGATTCTCTGGGATGGAGGTAGAGACCATGTGCAGGTTGGTACAGTCAAGGTCTCTCTCACATAGCAAAATGTGGTTGTAGTAATCAATGGTCTGGTGCATAGGATAATTAAAGTGTCAACACCCTAACCTAGTCATTGATGCTTTCCCTCGTTATTGATGCTTTCCCCTCTGACCAGGTATAAACTCCCGGTGGTCATCATCGTGGTCAACAACAACGGGATCTACAGCGGCGTGGATGCAGAGACGTGGGAAATGATGGGGAAGATGGGAGATCTCACCACTGTGTGAGTACAGAGGGGTTTGGGTTTAAAGGTCAATTTGGGACTGGGCCTACTCTGACTGGTCAGGATTACCAAGGTCAGGATTACCTCTAGTGATGGTATGTTGGTCATCTTGTCCTCGGTTCTCCCCCCTCGGTTCTCCCCTCTCCTCTCCAGAGCCCCCCCTGTGACCCTGCTGCCTGAAGCCCGCTATGATGAGGTCATGAACGCCTTCGGAGGACGAGGGTTCCTGGTGCGGACAGAGGAGGAGCTGCGTAGTGCCTTACAGCTCAGCCTCAGTGACTGGGAGAGACCTAGTCTCCTCAACGTCCTCATAGACCCCTCCTCAGACAGGAAGCAACAGGTAACTACAGGACAAATCTGACATGACACCCCGTTCCCTGGTCTATACCAGGCAAATTCAAATCTGGACGTCAAAGCCAGTTCGACTGACTGTCCATGGTCTGTCTCTGTCTCTTAGGAGTTTCCATGGCTAACTCGTTCCAACCTGTAGGCCAGTGAGGAAGACCTGCTTCCTTCTGCCACCTGATGGACAAATTGGGTACATCCCAAATGGCAACCTCTTCTCTATAAGTTTCATTATCTATGGGCCCTGGTTAAAAGTAGTGCACTAAATAGGGAATATGGTGCCATTTGGGATGCAGCCCTTGTCAGTGAAGTTTCTCTCTATAACGTGGTGTTTGGAGACTGACAGCTCCTCTCTCGACCATGAGAAGGCTGCATGTGTTTTTGTATCTAAAAAATAATCATGTTTCTATGAAATGTTTTAATCAAGTCACATTTACTACACGGTAGTATTACATTTTCGATTTTGGAAATTTATACCATGATTAAGATGAGAAAATGTGAGAAAATGTCAGGTATAATATTTGTCTTTGGCTTGTTTACTATATTTGTACAAGTGTCCTTGAAAATAAACTTTGTTGCAGACAAACTGAAAGATATTAGTAGTTATTTTAGAAAATTCTAAGTGAATTCAATGTCTTTCAGAGCAGTAGACTAGAGGACTCTTTGCCACTTCCTTTTGAAGTAAAGGAAATTATTCTGTGTCCTGTTCATCTCTCCAGTCCCTCAGTCAGTGTGCCTTGTCCCCAACAGTACCCAGGTAACTGCTGATATTACAAAGTCCTCCAGCTGAAAATAAGCTCATGTGTAGCATGTGGTCAACGCAACTCCTTCCTCAAACTAACCTCTTACCCCTCTTCAGGGTTCCTCTGCCAAGGAAACATCATGGCTGACATTGGTTAATGAGAAATGTGTGCAATGTCAGTCTGTGTGACATTGGGTTGGAATCAGTGGAGGCTCCTCGGGAGGAAGGGGAGGACCATCCTCCTCAGTGAATTTCATAAACATAAAAACAGTGAAGTGAACCTTTTTAGATAAAACTAAATATATTAATGTCGCCAAATAATCTATTAAAATACAGTGTTGCAATGAAGGTCGACAGTAGCAATAACAGCACTCTGTAGGGTAGCACTATGGTGTCGCTGGAGGACAGCTAGCTTCCTCCTCTGGGTACATTGACTTCAATATAAAACCTAGGAGGGTCGTGGTTCTCACCCCCTTCCAAAAATGTACACATATTCCAGAGGACTTCCTTCAACCTATCGGAGCTCTTGCAGCATTAACTGACATGTTGTTGACCCAATCAAAGGATCAGATAATTAATCTAGTACTGAAAGCATAAGCTACAGCTAGCTAGCACTGCAGTGCATAGCACGTGGTGAGTAGTTGACCCAAAGAGAAAGACAATAATTGAAGCTAAACAAACAAATTTATTTTAAAAATTAAGCGAGAGAGAGCTAGCTATATATTTTTTTCCCACTTTCACTTACTTCGCTAGCTAGTTTAGCCTACTCAAACACCTGGCTCAAACAGAGAGGGATGCTATGTTACCTAGCTAGCTGGCTAAGGCTATCCAACACTGGAACTCTTCCAAGTCACGGTAAGCTTTTGGTTTTATGAATTTATTGCCACTGGGGCCGCCAGTGTAACTGCTTGCTGACTATACACTGTAGTGCAATATTGTAGCGGGTTTACTAACTTGTTAGTTCTAGTAGCCATGTTGACTTGATGTGAGCTAATATGGTGACAACGATGTAGGCTGTGTGTAGCGGTTATGATATGAAGGTTTGGCTTGGAAGGTTTTTTTTTTGCCTGACAGCTGATGTGTTGTGCACTGAAGTCCACAAGTGAAGGGAAAGGTGAGAGGAGGAGAGCATGTAGATGCAAGAAGGAATTAACCAATGATCAAAGTCACACTGTGTGTGTGGCTGCTATGGAAGTGAACTGTTTGTGTGAGTGGGTGTATTCATTCCACCTACTCTGTTAAAAAAAACATTTCTTAAACAGAAGCAAACAGAACAAAAAGGGTATAAACATACCTGAATTCCTCCAATAGAAACTCTTGTTTGCAACTGTTGGGCTAACGATTACACCCTAGATCAGCTCGATGCAGGCAAGAGTGTGCAAGGTGGTATTGAATGTGTCACTGTCTGTCACCTTGATTACTGAAATTTCTCTCGACCTGTGCACCTACATTGTAAACTTTCACTCATAGGCTAGGTTGTAGCATCCTCATGATGGCTATAGGGTAAATGTGAGTATCCTAAACCTATCAATGTTACATTGAGATAGGTGAACGTAATATGAATGACAGTCATCCAATATGCTGTAATAGAAGAAAAAATCATCCCTCATCTTAAACAGTACCGACCTCCACTGGTTGGAATAAGGCCTGTGTGTGTGTGTGCGCGTGCGTGCATGCATGTATTTTCAATGTGTGGCTGTGTCCCTGCCTGGCCAGCAGCACCCTGCATGCCTGTCATTCCTCTCAATAGGTCAGGGATTTCCACTGGGACTGGGAGGACAGCTGGGTCCCTGCCTGCTTCCTGCCCTGAGGCCTCCCCAGCCCAGCGTCACCCCCCACGCCCTCCTCCCCTTACAACCGTAACTAAACTCCACCCCAACCTGCACTCAAATAACACGTTTTCTCTTTTGTGAGGGAAACATGATGTATTCACCTTATTTGTTGGATATGTAACAATTATTTACTTAACAAACAGGAAGATATTTCTGTCCTGCTAATGCTGTGTTTTATGGTCTCCACTCTAGCACCCTGCAGCTAGTCTGGGTGTTGAGGACATGGGTTCTACGAGAGATAGCTTGAAGCTGACAAAAAAAAATATGTGTATATATATATATATATATATTTTACCTTTATTTAACTAGGCAAGTCAGTTAAGAACAAATTCTTATTTTCAATGATGGCCTAGGAACAGTGGGTTAACTGCCTGTTCAGGGGCAGAACGACAGATTTGTACCTTGTCAGCTCGGGGATTTGAACTAGCAACCTTCCGGACTTGTGTTGGTGATAAAAACCTAAAAGCTAGCATTCTATAGACAAGATGTGGTCTGTGTGACTCGAGATAGAGAGAGCCTGGAAGAATTAAGAATAATGTTGCCTCATCTTCCTGGCGTCTGGGAAACTAAGTAAAAGACCATCCTGTGTAGATAACCAAGGTGGCTTATGGGAAGGTTAGAAGTGACTGACTAAGCAATCTTGGTATCAGCTATATAAAAACTGTGCGTTGTCTGTAAAGGCTAGACTCTCAGCCTAACAGTCAGTCAAGACTGGTGGGCTGACTGTCTCATTATTGCAATAATTAATTGATGTTAAATAAAGATGATTGTTTGAAGAAATGACTAAGACCAAGTCTCTCTCAGTACTGAATTTCCACAACACTTTTCTGTGGGAATGAAAAGCCAGTGACTGTTCATTATTTCATGACCCGCCACCACTCCTGTCTCACTCAGGCATCCTGATGGGTCAGAGGTCAAAGCCCCCCCCCCCTCCCAGGATAAACTGATGAAGGTCACCCAGACTGTCCGTCTCAAATTATATTTTAGGGTCACACAGAGCACAAAATGGCCTCTGTATTCTTTTATCAACTTCAGAACTCTTCATTAAGATAATAGAATGGGCTGCATTTCTAAAGGCATCTACAGAGAGACATCTGTACTCTGCCCACAAATCACATTGGTCTGGTTAGGGAACCCAGAGTGGTAGGACAAAGAAAAGCAGAAGTAAGCTTTTACTTGGGCATCTCTGCAGGCAAATGAACCTTAATGAAATCATGGAGTGAAATATGACATGGTAATTGAGTTACGGAGAGGGGAGGGCAGAACGGCAGCCAACTCTTACCTACTCCTGTCCTGTACCCATGGCTCCCTGCCACAACCTGAGCCCTCAATCTTCTGCCTCAGAGACACAAGCGCACGCACACACACACACACACCTGAGAGATCATACAATTCCTTTGTTTGCTTTTCAGTTGATAACAATTCCTTTGTTTGCTTTTCAGTTGATTAGGGCATTTACAAGAATAATGTTACTGCTCGTGAGGTAGACCATCAGGCTGACTATAGAAGACTAGGCCAAATCCGGGGGAGTTGATGACAATTCTAGCTGTGGTGTGTTCAGTTCAAGACTCTGTCTCTCTGAGGATATTTATGCCCTGCCAATACATGAAATAGTACAGACAGACACAGCACTTTGTCAGCAGCTGCCTGCTGACAGTCTTTTCTCTGCTTGATGCAGGTCCACTGCTGTGCAATGTGTTCTCTTCCTTCCTGAGAGAACGTCAACAGAATTTCCGTAACTGTCAGTCTGCTCCCCACCACACACCAACCATCCAATCACTGTCAACGACAGAGGAGACTCCTCTACTCGGGGATGCTGACAAACCCCTGACTCCCAGCCCCATGTCAGACCAACCAGATGCCCTGACACTAACTACAGAGTATTGACTCTGGTCAAAAATGTGTACGCAACCATTTGATGTGAGTTCCTTGGCTGAGTAAATAGCTTGTAGCAGTCAACAGCTTCCATTTTCTCATCTTTATTTTGATCTCAATAATGCATGTCTGTGTCAAACATGTTTTAATTATGAAATCAGAGAGGAGTTTTGAAATCCTGATATGCGAGTGCATTCACCACCAAAAAGCATTGTGTAATGTTATCACATGCTACCAGTGTACCTACAGCATACAGTACACTCATATTAGCCAAACTAATGGATATTTCATGTGTTTATACACGGTGCAATGGATAATACATTTATACCTGTCATATAAAAGTTGACGTAATATTCAGTCCTTACAGTTATACAGTTACATTAACAAGAACCATCAATATTTCTTTAAAAGCATATACCTTGTCGAGAGTTGACTAATATTTACTTACAGCATGTAGGCTTCATTCACAGCCTCCTTTGGCAAATCGGTTGCATTTTAAACTTGTAAATTACAGTACCACTAACATGCAGATGTAACATTTAGAACAGTCTTGAAATGACATATTTTCATACATCCACTTTTACGTGAGCAACAATATTTTCCTAAGTGTGGGTGAGGTTAAAGGTCGGCCTCCGTTGGCACGGCGACCTATAGCTTGTGGTAAAGAACAGCTTATCCTGAAACGTTCTCTTAAACTACTGAGGGAATACAGGAAGTACTGCAGACTACAACTATAGTGTTCAGTTCTCCACTGAGTGGTGCAGTAGTTCTGCTCCAGTTATATAAGCAGGCAGGCTGGAGGTATCAAGAGGAGTGCTGCTATAAATACGAGACAGGAAGATGTCCAGAGCTTTCTAACTGATGCACCGTAGACTGTCATAAGGTTTCCCACCCTAACTATCGGAATTCACTTCCTACCAATTAGCAGCTAAAAAAGCTTCCTGTTCTGCAATGAGGAAATGATTTAAGAACATGTAGTAGTAGCAGTAATAATAACAGTTTGCCTGCCTTCACGTGTCATATCTCCCTGCAGACAGTAGTTCACTGAGGTCCTCCTCTTTACCTGGAGGACTGATGGCACGAGTCATCAACATGTACAGTAAGCACATCTGAGTGAGGAGGGGGACAGTTTAACAGTCAGTGTGCAGCATAGACTCATTGGTCTCATCTGTGTTCTACAGTGGATATGAGGGAGGATTTCTCTGAAAACATTATGTTAGAGGTTCCTGAGTTAAACCGTGGAAATGTCAATCTAAACTAAAGCAAAGCTTGACCTTGCCCACAATGTCCACATTCTGAACGGCCCTCTTCAACTACAGTACAGTGCCATCAAAAGCTAAGAGCGCACGGGCCTGGCTGTCCAAATGGCACACTATCCCCTATATAGTGCACTACTTTTAACCAGGGCCCATAGGACTCTTGTCACAAGTAGTGCACTACATAGGGAATAGGGTGTCATTTGGGACAACAGCTGTTCAGTTCTACCAGAAGGTGAGGGTTCCCAGTCTATCAGCTTGGCTGCTATTTCCACAGGCAGTCATCTTGGCTTAATGCTACTACTGTACAGTACATAGCTTTACTGTTCTTCTGAAGAGGATCTGACCAAGGCTTCAGATCTGCCTCTTCAGTACAGACTGACCAAGGCTTAAGATCTGCCTCTTCAGTACAGACTGACCAAGGTTTAAGATCTGCCTCTACAGTACAGACTGACCAAGGCTTAAGATCTGCCTCTACAGTACAGACTGACCAAGGCTTAAGATCTGCCTCTTCAGTACAGACTGACCAAGGTTTAAGATCTGCCTCTTCAGTACAGACTGACCAAGGCTTAAGATCTGCCTCTTCAGTACAGACTGACCAAGGTTTAAGATCTGCCTCTACAGTACAGACTGACCAAGGCTTAAGATCTGCCTCTACAGTACAGACTGACCAAGGTTTAAGATCTGCCTCTTCAGTACAGACTGACCAAGGCTTAAGATCTGCCTCTTCAGTACAGACTGACCAAGGCTTAAGATCTGCCTCTTCAGTACAGACTGACCAAGGCTTCAGTACAGACTGACCAAGGCTCTCAGAATCCTCCTGAATACTGTATAACATGTACTAACATGCCCCTGCTGTCCTGATTAGTACAATTATAACATACAATATACTCCCTACGTACAATTGGAGACGTATACCTACTATATATACACAGTACGAAGCTCATGACAACGATAGTAAGTATTGTGATTGGTTAAATGCCTAGGTAATGACATCTGTGGCCATGGTCTCACAGCAATCTCAGCCTCATGCAAATGCTACAGTACATGACGTCATTGACATTGCAGTAAAATACACAGCACCCTACTTCTGATTGTTCAGACCTGGTTCTCTCTTCTTTAACAGTTCTACGTCGAGGTAAATATGGCTTCCGGCTCCACCCACGAGTCTCTCACTTTCTCAGAGCTTTCCCATTGGCTGTCTTTCCCTTCCTGGCTGTCTCTCATTTGACCGCCTCTCGTTCAGCGGCTGGTCCTATCAGTTGGGCAGAGCCTCTTCAGTCTTGAGTTGAGTTTTATTTAAGACAAAGTGAAATTGTCCAGTGCGAATGGATGAGGGGACGTTTTACTGGCCCCGGCTCCCCTCCTCGGGAGCTACATGGCTTCAGCAGCGATACAACAGAGTTAGTGTGTGTAGTTTTAGTTATTTTGTCAGGCTTAGTCCAGTTTGTCAACACTTCCTTTTTGAGTCTCTTGTTTGCAGTGTTGTTGTTGATCTTTTATTTGCATTACCGTCATCCTGTTCAGTACCAAGGCAAACAAGACAAGAAGGATCCCACTGCTGTGTCCAGGGTCCTCCTCATGTGAAATACTTGCAGTTTGTAGAGTCAATGACACAGTACGGAGTGCATCTGAGACGACCATAAGACCTGGGAATCAAGGAGAATTAGAACCCTCTGTCAACTAATCATGACAATGGCAGACAGTTACTGCTTCATAGGGAACACAAAGTTATGAGGTTACGTACAGTAAGATATGGAAAGCAGACAAGAATGGATCAAGCCAGTAAGCCTACTAACCCTGGGAGATATGAGTTGCATGTCTGATAGCCAAAGTCCTTTCCATCACATTCCTCGGCCCCGTCGTAGCGATAACCATCTCCACAGTAAGCATGTTTACACTCTGAGGAGGAAGGGATGGAGAGAGAAACAGAGGGGGAGAAAAATAGAGACACGCGGAGAGAGAAAGACACAGAGAGACAGGGAGAGATCAATAGCCATTCAAACCAGACCGGTGCTTCTGTGTGTCATCAATAGCATTATCATTTAACAAGTGCATTTATCCAAATCAACTTCCCATGCGGTAACTGAACCCACAACAAACAGAACCATCAGCAGAACCAAACCACGAATCTGGTTCATCCACTCTGATAACATGACTTACTGACGCAGCCGTCGGTGACAATCCTATTCCCGTCGTCACATTCCTCCCCACTGGGAATCTGAACGATCCCGTCGCCACAGTAACCCTCCTGTTCCGGAGCGTTCTCCGTAGACTGGAACGGCGTCAGCTGGAAGAAAGAAGTCTTTTACAGAGATTAGAAACTAAAACTAACCAAATGAAATAAAACTGTAACTTAAAGATGAACCTTGCCAGGCAATACTGTAAGCACTTAGACATATCCCGTTTAGAAGATAGTGTATCAAGTGAGGTACCTGAATGGGCAGCCATCCGCTGGTGTCTTTGAAGTAAAGCGATCTCTGGTCTTTCCGGAAGGCTAGGGCATTGTCCGTATGAAGACGATCTAGTTCTTCTTGATTGTTTACCACAAATATCTGTATGAGAAACAAAAAAATAAATTCTGGGTGAGACACATTAAAGACTAATTTGGCCTATTAAGTGCCTTAGCTGAGGCAAGTTTCTGATTCGCAATAAATGTTGATCATGTGTTACTTGTGTTGCCTGCTCACCGCCGGCACTTTGGCGTAGTCGCTCCTGGAACTATGTTCATCAAACTGTGGACTCTTCACACTAATGGAGTTACAGCTGCAAGGTCCAGGAAGACCTGGTAGCCCCCTCTCACCTTTCGTTCCAACCACGTAGAGTCCTGAACAAGAAATAAACATTTAGATCATATATTATCAATGTAGGCATATGTACAAAAAGTGATGTACACATGAAACCATCTCTATATCACAGAGTACCACATTCAGAGACAGCCATGAGCGAGGTCACAGGGACTATATGTTATAAATACCTCTGCTGAAATGCACTGTCCTGGCCCCCTCGTCTATCTATGAAGTTGGTAAAGCAATCAAATTAATTTGCGCAGACACCTGAACAAGACACCAGCTGTCACAGTTTAATTACATGGTGTCATAATGTTTGTAAATATGTAAGGAGCTTCTTGGCCCACTATGAATTTGTTTTAAGGACATGATGTCATGGCTTTAGCATCCGTCCCATCCCAGATCCCCCCGCCACCCCCCTCATGGTATCTGTTACACCTCAGGAGGGGGAGAGAGGGGCGGTGATCAGGTTCCTCTGAAGCTAAATAAGCTCTCTGGTGTTACCTCCTGCTGTGTTTTAATGTCTGCTTCCTTTCGCTGATGCTGATGCCTGCCTGAAGCTTCTCATACCCATCCCTGAAGCTTCTCAGACCCATACCTGAAGCTTCTCACACCCATCCCTGAAGTTTCTCAGACCCATACCTGAAGCTTCTCACACCCATCCCTGAAGCTTCTCAGACCCATACCTGAAGCTTCTCACACCCATCCCTGAAGCTTCTCAGACCCATCCCTGAAGCTTCTCACACTCATCCCTGAAGCTTCTCACACCCATCCCTGAAGATTCTCACACCCATCCCTGAAGCTTCTCACACCCATCCCTGAAGCTTCTCACACCCATCCCTGAAGCTTCTCACACTGACGGGACCTCATATTAAACCTCAAAATGTACTTTCCAGTGAGATTCTCCATTTTGCCTTTCTTTTAATTACAGGACAAGGTTTTAATAATCTAGGTCTGAGAAACTAGCCTTCAGAGTCCAGAAAATGGGCAGAGCCTCCAACAAAGAACATACCAATCACTCTAAATCTGACTCGATGTTCTTCCCTGGAATTCATCCAGGTACACACTCAGACTGCATATCACAGACTGGCAACAGATTAGCATGTTAGCCCAGCCACACTCCCTAGCCCTACAGCGGTCTCTAAAGAAGCGAAGCTCAGATGGGAGAGCTGATGGAGGTAGAGTCCTTACCTGAGGCTGGGAGACCTGGGGGACCAGGGTGGCCTGGGGGCCCCTGAGGACCTGCTGGACCTAGAGGGCCGATAATCCCATTGTCGCCCTTCCCTCCCTGTTTAATCAGACAAGAAAAATACCACATGTAAAAACATCGACAGACAAACATATGGTAAACCTTTAGTGGTCGAAACATGTCACCACATCATAGTGATTTGAAGTTACAGTATGTTGCTCAAAGAGGGCAGCAGGTAGCATAGTGGTTAGAGCGTTGGACTAGTAATCGAAAGGTTGCTAGATCAAATCCCCGAGCTGACATGGTCAAAATCTGTTGTTCTGCCCCTGAACAAGGCAGTTAACCCACTGTTTCTAGGCCGTCATTGAAAATAAGAATTTGTTCTTAACTGACTTCCCTAGTTAAATAAAGGTAAAAAAAACCTTTTTTAATCACAGCTTCTAACAGCATATGATATTAAGTAATTAAGATCCAAGTAAGATCCTAATACAGTATATCTCTCACCTGTTTAATAAACAAAACACATCTTTAATACAGCATCTCTCACCTGTTTAATACAGCATCTCTCACCTGTTTAATACAGCATCTCTCACCTGTTTAATACAGCATCTCTCACCTGTTTAATACAGTATCTCTCTCACCTGTTTAATACAGTATCTCTCTCACCTGTTTAATACAGCATCTCTCTCACCTGTTTAATACAGCTTCTCTCTCACCTGTTTAATACAGCATCTCTCTCACCTGTTTAATACAGCATCTCTCACCTGTTTAATACAGTATCTCTCACCTGTTTAATACAGTATCTCTCTCACCTGTTTAATACAGCATCTCTCTTACCTGTTTAATACAGCATCTCTCACCTGTTTAATACAGCATCTCTCACCTGTTTAATACAGTATCTCTCACCTGTTTAATACAGCATCTCTCACCTGTTTAATACAGTATCTCTCTCACCTGTTTAATACAGTATCTCTCACCTGTTTAATACAGCATCTCTCTCACCTGTTTAATACAGCATCTCTCACCTGTTTAATACAGCATCTCTCACCTGTTTAATACAGTATCTCTCTCACCTGTTTAATACAGCATCTCTCACCTGTTTAATACAGCATCTCTCACCTGTTTAATACAGTATCTCTCTCACCTGTTTAATACAGCATCTCTCACCTGTTTAATACAGCATCTCTCACCTGTTTAATACAGTATCTCTCTCACCTGTTTAATACAGTATCTCTCTCACCAGTTTAATACAGTATCTCTCACCTGTTTAATACAGAATCTCTCTCACCTGTTTAATACAGCATCTCTCACCTGTTTAATACAGCATCTCTCTCACCTGTTTAATACAGTATCTCTCTCACCTGTTTAATACAGTATCTCTCTCACCTGTTTAATACAGTATCTCTCACCTGTTTAATACAGCATCTCTCACCTGTTTAATACAGTATCTCTCTCACCTGTTTAATACAGTATCTCTCTCACCTGTTTAATACAGTATCTCTCTCACCTGTTTAATACAGTATCCCTCTCACCTGTTTAATACAGTTTCTCTCTCACCTGTTTAATACAGTATCTCTCTCACCTGTTTAATACAGTATCTCTCTCACCTGTTTAATACAGTATCTCTCTCACCTGTTTAATACAGTATCTCTCTCACCTGTTTAATACCGTTTCTCTCTCACCTGTTTAATACAGTATCTCTCTCACCTGTTTAATACAGTATCTCTCTCACCTGTTTAATACAGTATATCTCTCACCTGTTTAATACAGTATATCTCTCACCTGTTTAATACAGTATATCTCACCTGTTTAATACAGTATATCTCTCACCTGTTTAATACAGTATATCTCTCACCTGTTTAATACAGTATATCTCACCTGTTTACTAATCAGGTATATCTCTCACCTGTTTTCTACAGTAACTATCTCACCTGTTTAATACAGTATCTCTCTCACCTGTTTAATACAGTTTCTCTCACCTGTTTACTAATAAATAATATCTCTCACCTGTTTACTAATCAGGTATATCTCTCACCTGTTTACTAATAAAGTATATATCTCACCTGTTTACTAAGAAAGTATATCTCTCACCTGTTTACTAATCAGGTATATCTCTCACCTGTTTACTAAGAAAGTATATCTCTCACCTGTTTACTAATCAGGTATATCTCTCACCTGTTTACTAATAATATATATCTCTCACTTGTTTACTAATAAAGTATATCTCTCACCTGTTTACTAATAAAGTATATCTCTCACCTGTTTACTAATAAAGTATATCTCTCACCTGTTTACTAATAAAGTATATCTCTCACCTGTTTATTAATCAGGTATATATCCCATCTGTTTACTAATAAAGTATATCTCTCACCTGTTTAATGATAAGATATATCTCTCACCTGTTTACTAATAAAGTATATCTCTCATCTGTTTACTAATAAAGTATATCTCTCAGCTGTTTACTAATAAAGTATATCTCTCACCTGTT
This sequence comes from Oncorhynchus clarkii lewisi, assembly GCF_045791955.1. NCBI lineage: Eukaryota > Metazoa > Chordata > Actinopteri > Salmoniformes > Salmonidae > Oncorhynchus > Oncorhynchus clarkii. Next base: position 7,239,548 of record NC_092149.1, on the reverse strand, counting down.
TGCCCCTCTTCCCTGGTCTGCCCGTCGGTCCTCTATTCCCTGAGATTCCAGGTTCTCCCTTTGGACCCATTTCCCCCTGAGGACATAAACCACAGCACTCCATCAACAACAACATATGCCAGTACGTCATATAAATAATTGTGGTCCAGTTTAGAATTGTGTTCTTCAGTTATTACTGAGGGCCAGTTGATTCTGGTTCTATCCTGTTGTTCAATGAGCCTCCACTACACGTCACCCTACAATGACCTCCTCCTGCTCCTTCTCCCCTTCCTCCAGCTCCTCCACATCAACCCCAGCAGCCGATAAACATCAGATCATGTAACAAGATGTATGTCTCACTTTCTGTCCAAGCATTCCAGGGAAGCCCATTGTGCCCTTGTCTCCCTTCATCCCTCTCTCACTACGGTCACCACGGGAACCCTGATGAGACAGACAGGAGACAAAACAACTGTAAACAAAACATCCATAAACACACTGAAAACACACACATGTTGTTGAACCAACCCAGAGGAACTAAAATATGGTTTGTAATGTAATAGAATAAAAGAAAGCAGTCAAAAACATTTGAAGTAATCACCCACCTTTTCTCCTTTGTATCCAGGTAAACCCTAGGAAGGAAGATCAGAAGTCTGAAGTATAGAAATTATGAATAACATGATGGTTGAAATCAGACAATTTTCTCAGTGAAGGATGAAGGTTCACAGACCTTAGGTCCAAGAGGTCCTCTTGCTCCAGGTATTCCCATCAATCCACCATCTCCCTTCTCCCCCTGCCAGACACAAACGCACGCACGCGTGCACACACACACACACACACACACACACACGGCTCTGACAACACCGTCTTCATCTACCTTTACAAATAATATCATACAGATGTGGTATCTTAATTTTGATCACTCTGTCGCAGAGAATTTTCCTGCACCATAAGAAATTCAAATGAGCCTCATGATTTACATAAATTCACTGAAAACCCACAGTTCTCTTTCCCTTACTAGATCTTACTGCTAATATATAACCTGCTGTGGCCTATCAAAACTACAGTCCATTCTCATTAGAAATTATCACTTAAAAAAAAAAAAAAAATCCTCCTGCTGCAGGATTATTTTACTCCTCGAAACTGGTCAAATTAAGATCTAACACCTGTAGGTACAGGAACACACATATCTTATTGCATAATTTGTGTTCTATCATTTTTTTTCCATACTATGATACGGTATAATATCATATTGACATTTGGGCACCATGAAATAGGACTTACTCACCTTGGGCCCATTTGGTCCTGGCCACCCGGCTGGTCCCTGGCGCCCCGGGAGACCTGGAGGCCCCGTCCGACCCTGGTGGGCCACAACATAATTTCTTTAGCACAGGGTTCCCAAATTGTTTTTTTGCGTGGGTGACCCCTTATGTGATAGCAAATTCATCAGGGACAACCTCATAATATCAGAACACAAGTCCTACTTCAGAGTGGACTATAACTAGCATAGAAGCAGTTTTACTATGACTTCAAGTCTTGGGTTCCAGGAAATACATCTTTAAAGGCCCCTTTTAGCGTCAGAGAAGAAATTCTCATTACCTGGAATTCTACACATTTTGCCTTTGGGCATAGTGGCCATTTTAAAGTTGATTTCTTGCAATTCTAGTACCAGTGTACTAGAATGAGAGGCCTGTAATTTTCATCATAGGTACACTTCAACTATGACAGACAAAATGAGAAAAAGTAATCCAGAAAATCACATTGTAGGATTTTTAATGAATTTATTTGTAAATGATGGTGGGAAATAAGTATTTGGTCAATAACAAAAGTTTCTCAATACTTTGTTATATACCTTTTGTTGACAATGACAGAGGTCAAACGTTTTCTGTAAGTCTTCACAAGGTTTTCACACACTGTTGCTGGTATTTTGGCCCATTGCTCCATGCAGATCTCCTCTAGAGCAGTGATGTTTTGGGGCTGTTGCTGGGCAACACGGACTTTCAACTCCCTTCAAAGATTTTCTATGGGGTTGAGATCTGGACTCCTTCGTTGCCCGGGCGGTGTGTTTGGGATCATTGTCATGCTGAAAGACCCAGCCACATTTCATTTTCAATGCCCTTGCTGATGGAAGGAGGTTTTCACTCAAAATCTCACGATACATGGCCCCATTCATTCTTTCCTTTATCAGTCGTCCTGGTCCCTTTGCAGAAAAACAGCCCTAAAGCATGATGTTTCCACCCCCATGCTTCACAGTAGGTATGGTGTTCTTTGGATGCAACTCAGCATTCTTTGTCCTCCAAACACGACGAGTTGAGTTTTTACCAAAAAGTTCTATTTTGGTTTCATCTGACCATATGACATTCTCCCAATCTTCTTCTGGATCATCCAAATGCTCTCTAGCAAACTTCAGACAGGCCTGGACATGTACTGGCTTAAGCAGGGAGACACGTCTGGCACTGCAGGATTTGAGTCCCTGGCGGCGTAGTGTGTTACTGATGGTAGGCTTTGTTACTTTGGTCCCAGCTCTCTGCAGGTCATTCACTAGGTCCCCCCGTGTGGTTCTGGGATTTTTGCTCACCGTTCTTGTGATCATTTTGACCCCACGGGTGAGATCTTGCGTGGAGCCTCAGATCGAGGGAGATTATCAGTGGTCTTGTATGTCTTCCATTTCCTAATAATTGCTCCCACAGTTGATTTCTTCAAACCAAGCTGATTACCTATTGCAGATTCAGTCTTCCCAGCCTGGTGTAGGTCTACAATTTTGTAGCTTTTTGGTCTTGGCCATAGTGGAGTTTGGAGTGTGACTGTTTGGGGTTGTGGACAGGTGTCTTTTATACTGATAACAAGTTCAAACAGGTGCCATTAATACAGGTAACGAGTGGAGGACAGAGGAGCCTCTTAAAGAAGAATATACAGGTCTGTGAGAGCCAGAAATCTTGCTTGTTTGTAGGTGACCAAATACTTATTTTCCACCATAATTTGCAAATAAATTCATTAAAATTTTCTCATTTTGTCTGTCATAGTTGAAGTGTACCTATGATGAAAATTACAGGCTTCTCTCATCTTTTTAAGTGGGGGAACTTGCACAATTGGTGGCTGACTAAATACTTTTTTGCCCCACTGTATGCCAAAAAAATACTTGACAACTTATTTTTCCTGACTAAAGCTCTGGAAAAAAACGATAACTGTAACTTGATTTTAGTTGATAAAAATGTGACCAGATGAGAATTCCACACGAGACTAATGGACATTTAATTTGACATGAAGCTCCTTTTCATCTGTTTTGTCCAATCAGAAGTCAGGATATTTCATGCAACCCTCTCATTGGCAGAGTTGACATCTTTCAGTTGCGCGATCTGATTTAGCTGATCTGTCCGACTCTCCCACAAAGCTCCCAGGTGGTCTCTTCAGTCCATCTTTTGAACGGATGTGAAGCCAAGACACTTCACTTGTAACTAACCTCAACCAGAAACAATCATGTTTATTCTCTTTCTTACTTTCATGTAGGGAAGTTCTGTTTTGATATCATCAGAAGCTCTATTTTCCCATACAATAATATTTCTGGAATTTCTGGAAAGCTAAAATTCTCCCCTTCAATGAAACAATTGTTATTTACCCCTTCAACAGTCACGATGGGGAGAAAATCAGAGCTGTACATTTTATTTACCTGTAGCCCAGCCTTTATGGTTAATTATGGCTGGCTTTGGTTACAATCTGCCACAATATCAATGTGGCTAAACTATACCAGGGATAGTAGGCCTAGTGGGACAAGGCCACCTGAATGTAATCTACACCTTCATTAGGTTGATATACACTGAGCGTACCAAACATTAAGAACACCTTCCTAATATTGAGTTGCATCCCCCCTTTTGCCCTCAGAACAGTCTCAATTTGTCGGGGTATGGAGTCTACAAGGTGTCCAAAGTGTTCCACAGGGATGCAGGCCCATGTTGACTCCAATGTTTCCCACAGTTGTGTCAAGTTGGCTGGATGTCCTCTGCGTGGTGGACCATTATTGATACACACAGGAAACTGTTGAGAGTGAAAAACCCAGCAGCATTGCAGTTCTTGACACAAACCGGTGCGCCTGGCTCCTACTACCATACCCCATTCAAAGGCACTTAAATGTTTTGTCTTGCCCATTCACCCTCTGAATGGCACACATACAAAATCCATGTCCCAATTGTCTCAAGGCTTAAAAATCCTTCTTTAACCTGTCTCCTCCCCTTCATCTACACTGACTGAAGTGGATTTAACAAATTACATCAATAAGGGATCATAGCATTCACCTGGATTCACCTGGTCAGTCTACGTTATGGAAATAACACTCTCTTCAAACAATAGCATGGTATTCTTTCACTGTAATAGCTACTGTAAATTGGACAGTGCAGTTCGATTAACAAGAATTTAAGCTTTCTGCCAATATCAGATATGTCTATGTTCTGGGAAATGTTCTTGTTACTTACAACCTCAGGCTAATGTGATTAGCATATGTTAGCTCAACCTTCCGGAGGGGGACTCACCAATCCTGTAGAGGTTATGGAAAGAGCATAATGTTTTGTCCACTCAGTGTAAATTGTTATTATGTTGTTTGAGTGTCATTTCTATATAGACGACACTTTCTCATTCTGAACTTCTGACAAGAGTGGAATGGGTGTGGCTTCGTGAAAATGACCACATGAGCAGCTGCCTCTCACCGATTTGACAGCTCTAACAGAGTTACACCTCTGACACCGCCAAAACATCAGCTATGTGGGTGTCGGATATCGCCTGTTAACACTTAATCTGATTAAATCTAGGTCTAAGACTAAAACAGGTGACCAAATTAGTTCTACCCATTTTGCCATGGACACAGAGAAAATGTTGCCGTTTTAGACATAAATTACAGTGCCATTATGTTCAAAACAACATTTTGGGGAATACAAGAAGAATTTAGTTAAAGAAATGTATAATTGATGGAGAACTGTGGATATCTATATACCGATGAACCTCCCAGTCCCAGGCTGTGCATCTAAGGTTTAACAGAAATTGTGGTTGAATAATATATTGTATTGTATTGCACCCTCTAGTCTAAACACTTTTCACAGATCCCTTCTGCAAAATGTGTTTAATCGGTTGTTGGTAGCAATATTAATACAAAATATATTGTATTAATGAATGTATTATTATTGTTAAAAAAATAAGAATCATGCCGCAGACCCCCTGCAGTACCTCCACTTTGGAAATGCCTGATTTAGCAGATTTTTTACAGTTATCACACAATAATGGTTGGAGCAGACTTTTTACAGTTATCACACAGTAATGGTTGGAGCAGACTTTTTACAGTTGTCACACAGTAATGGTTGGAGCAGACTTTTTACAGTTATCACACAGTAATGGTTGGAGCAGACTTTTTACAGTTATCACACCGTACTGGTTGGAGCAGACTTTTTACAGTTATCACACCGTACTGGTTGGAGCAGACTTTTTACAGTTATCACACAGTAATGGTTGGAGCAGACTTTTTTAATATATTTTTTTACCCCTTTTTCTCCCCAATTTCATGGTATCCAATTGTTGTAGTAGCTACTCCCGTACGGGCTCGGGAGAGACGAAGGCTGAATGTCATGCGTCCTCCGATACACAACCCAACCAGCCGTACTGCTTCTTAATACAGCGCGCATCCAACCCGGAAGCCAGCCGCACCAATGTGTCGGAGGCTACACCGTGCACCTGGCAACCTTGGCTAGTGCGCACTGCGCCCGGCCCGCCACAGGAGTCGCTGGTGCGCGATGAGACAAGGAGATCCCTACCGACCAATCCCTCCCTAACCCGGACGACGCTAGACCAATTGTGCGTCGCCCCACGGACCTCCCGGTCGCGGCCGGTTACGACAGAGCCTGGGCGCGAACCCAGGGACTCTGATGGCACAGCTGGCGCTGCAGTACAGCACCCTTAACCACTGCGCCACCCGGGAGGCCGGAGCAGACTTTTTACAGTTATCCCACAGTAATGGTTGGAGCATACTTTGTGGAATGGTATCAAATACATCAAACACATGGCTTCCATGGTTTCCATGTGTTTGATGCCATTCCATTTGTGGCGTTCCGGACGTTATTATGAGCCGTCCTCCCCTCAGCAGCCTCCTGTGTACGGTACATAGGGTATGTGTGGGAATAGCTGAGCCATATCAGAACTGTTAGAACACTACTTTAACCAGACCAGAAGTTCTGAACTGACTAGAAAACACAGGGCATGAAGACTGCCGTATACAAAGAAATTACCAGCTGACCTGGCATCATTTAAATAAAGAAAATAAGTATTGAATGAATCAGCAGCTATCCATGTAAGCTGTGTAGTGTACAGTATAATATTTCCATGTGTAATATCATAGAAGTAGCATATAGCAGGAGTTACAAACATGATTGTTCTGAATAGTTACAGAGAATTCCATAAGCCGATCGGGATGTTGACATGACAACCTGTGTTCTGTATTTACCCTGGTCCGCCATGTGGAGAGAGAGAAGGACTTTAACAAGGTCTGTCACTCTGTCCGCTTTAATTAAATGATAGGCCGTATATATAGAACAGGAAGGCCCTCTGCTTGTGGGAAATAAAATGATTTATGGTCTGGCTCGAGCACTAAGCTAAATTGCACTGCAATGCTGCTGCTGTACACAGCCAGCCCTGCAGCTCAGACAGAGCAGGGCAGTGACTGAGGACACGTTCCAAATGGCACCCTATTCTCTATATAGCGCACTACTTTTGACCATGGGTCCTGGTCAAAAGTAGTCAACTATAAAGGGAATAGGGTGCCATTTGGGACGCATTGTGAAGCTCTCCCAACGGAACTGTTTTAATACATAACTGCAGCCACCAATTGATTAAGACCACACTTCTCTTCTGACAGGTCTCACTCTTCCCCTGTCCCTCCGACAATCTTCTATTTTCTATGCTATACATCTCTATGTGAAGGTGCTGTAACGCTGCACCCTCCTGAACAGGGCCCAGTGAATCTGGATAGGTTTCAGGAGCTAACAGGGTGACCATAAGTTCCCCATCTGTTAGAGGAGACATGGGACGGGGTGGGAGGTTTATCCACTCTCCTCTACAACTCAGCAGAATGATTCTATGCATCTTCTATCTCAGCGGCTCTCTCTGTGTCCTAGCTGTACTGGCATCGTGTCAAGGTTGTGCTGCTTGTCTTTCTCTCTCTGTGTCCTAGCTGTCCTGGCATCGTGTAAAGGTTGTGCTGCTTGTCTTGCTCTCTCTGTGTCCTAGCTGTCCTGGCATCGTGTCAAGGTTGTGCTGCTTGTCTTTCTCTCTCTGTGTCCTAGCTGTCCTGGCATCGTGTAAAGGTTGTGCTGCTTGTCTTGCTCTCTCTGTGTCCTAGCTGTTCTGGCATCGTGTACAGGTTGTACTGCTTGTCTTTCTCTCTCTGTGTCCTAGCTGTCCTGGCATCGTGTCAAGGTTGTGCTGCTTGTCTTGCTCTCTCTGTGTCCTAGCTGTCCTGGCATCATATCAAGGTTGTGCTGCTTGTCTTTCTCTCTCTGTGTCCTAGCTGTCCTGGCATCGTGTCAAGGTTGTGCTGCTTGTCTTGCTCTCTCTGTGTCCTAGCTATCCTGGCATCGTATCAAGGTTGTGCTGCTTGTATTTCTCTCTCTGTGTCCTAGCTGTCCGGGCATCGTGTCAAGGTTGTGCTGCTTGTCTTGCTCTCTCTGTGTCCCAGCTGTTCTGGCATTGTGTACAGGTTGTGCTTCTTGTCTTTCTCTCTCTGTGTCCTAGCTGTCCTGGCATCGTGTCAAGGTTGTGTTGCTTGTATTTCTCTCTCTGTGTCCTAGCTGTCCTGGCATTGTGTCAAGGTTGTGTTGCTTGTCTTTCTCTCTCTGTGTCCCAGCTGTCCTGGCATTGTGTCAAGGTTGTGCTGCTTGTCTTGCTCTCTCTGTGTCCTAGCTGTCCTGGCATCGTGTCAAGGTTGTGCTGCTTGTCTTTCTCTCTCTGTGTCCTAGCTGTCCTGGCATCGTGTCAAGGTGGTGCTGCTTGTCTTGCTCTCTCTGTGTCCCAGCTGTTCTGGCATTGTGTACAGGTTGTGCTTCTTGTCTTTCTCTCTCTGTGTCCTAGCTGTCCTGGCATCGTGTAAAGGTTGTGCTGCTTGTCTTTCTCTCTCTGTGTCCCAGCTGTCCTGGCATCGTGTAAAGGTTGTGCTGCTTGTCTTGCTCTCTCTGTGTCCTAGCTGTCCTGGCATCGTGTAAAGGTTGTGCTGCTTGTCTTGCTCTCTCTGTGTCCTAGCTGTTCTGGCATCGTGTACAGGTTGTGCTGCTTGTATTTCTCTCTCTGTGTCCCAGCTGTCCTGGCATCGTGTAAAGGTTGTGCTGCTTGTCTTGCTCTCTCTGTGTCCTAGCTGTTCTGGCATCGTGTACAAGTTGTGCTACTTGTCTTTCTCTCTCTGTGTCCTAGCTGTCCTGGCATTGTGTCAAGGTTGTGCTGCTTGTCTTTCTCTCTCTGTGTCCTAGCTGTTCTGGCATTGTGTACAGGTTGTGCTGCTTGTCTTTCTCTCTCTGTGTCCTAGCTGTTCTGGCATCGTGTACAGGTTGTGCTGCTTGTCTTTCTCTCTCTGTGTCCTAGCTGTCCTGGCATCGTGTCAAGGTTGTGCTGCTTGTCTTGCTCTCTCTGTGTCCTAGCTGTTCTGGCATCGTATCAAGGTTGTGCTGCTTGTCTTTCTCTCTCTGTGTCCTAGCTGTCCTGGAGTCGTGTAAAGGTTGTGCTGCTTGTCTTGCTCTCTCTGTGTCCTAGCTATCCTGGCATCGTATCAAGGTTGTGCTGCTTGTCTTTCTCTCTCTGTGTCCTAGCTGTCCTGGCTTCGTGTACAGGTTGTGCTGCTTGTCGTTCTCTCTCTGTGTCCTAGCTGTCCTGGCATCGTGTCAAGGTTGTGCTGCTTGTCTTTCTCTCTCTGTGTCCTAGCTGTCCTGGCATCGTGTAAAGGTTGTGCTTCTTGTCTTGCTCTCTCTGTGTCCTAGCTGTCCTGGCATCGTGTCAAGGTGGTGCTGCTTGTCTTGCTCTCTCTGTGTCCTAGCTGTCCTGGCATTGTGTAAAGGTTGTGCTGCTTGTCTTTCTCTCTCTCTGTATCCTAGCTGTCCTGGCATCGTGTCAAGGTTGTGCTGCTTGTCTTGCTCTCTCTGTGTCCTAGCTGTCCTGGCATCGTGTACAGGTTGTGCTGCTTGTCTTTCTCTGAATGTCATAATGCTCATAACCAGGCAGCGGGCGGACAGACGGGCGGCGGGGACGTGAGTTACAGCCCACCAGACAGACTGAGGAGGGACTGGATCTCATTTTTCAGCAAATCCACTTAGCAGAGCTAATAGAATGATCAATGGGTGCTCTCACCTTTTGTCCAGGTCGTCCCAGTTCTCCCTGGCAACAAGATCGTTGGATGGAGGTGGAGAGAGAGAGCGAAGAAGAGAGACAAAGAGACAGACAGAGATATAACTACTGATTTTTTATACAAGGCCTTTCCGCTTCGTATAATGGTAGTTTTCAATCATTCACTAAACATCTAATGCAAAAACAACTGTTTATAAATGACACTTACCTTTTCACCTTTTGGTCCCGTCAGACCTGGTAGCCCAGCTGGACCCTGTAGAAGGTCAACAATAATCAGATATCTAACCAATCAGAACATGGGCTTTTTCTGTCTTTATGCCATCAACTGATTATTTACAATCCCAGTAATATTCTAAATATTATTTCCCTTCACAATGTCATGTTAATGAGTAGGTACAGGATCCATACGGACACCAAATGTGTTTGTTGTTAGCTTCCTTAGCAGTCAGCTAACTCCGGTGCCATACTGTATAGGCTAAATTGTGTATGAATACAGATGTGAAAAACAAATCTGAAGAGTTTACCAATCATGCTCTCCTCTCCCTGACAGAATGCCATCTAGGCAAGTGGCCATTTATAGGACTCTGGAATTACTATAGGATCTTCTGCATTACAACACCACCACCACCCTCCACACAGCAACACCACCACCACCCTCCACACAGCAACAACACCACCACCCTCCACACAGCAACAACACCACCACCCACCCTCCACACAGCAACAACACCACCACCCACCCTCCACACAGCAACAACACCACCACCCACCCTCCACACAGCAACAACACCACCCACCCTCCACACAGCAACACCACCACCACCCTCCACACAGCAACAACACCACCCACCCTCCACACAGCCACACCACCACCACCCTCCACACAGCAACAACACCACCCACCCTCCACACAGCAACACCACCACCACCCACCCTCCACACAGCAACACCACCACCACCCACCCTCCACACAGCAACAACACCACCACCCACCCTCCACACAGCAACAACACCACCACCCACCCTCCACACAGCAACAACACCACCACCCACCCTCCACACAGAAACAACACCACCACCCACCCTCCACACAATAACACCACCACCCACCCTCCACACAGCAACAACACCACCACCCACCCTCCACACAATAACACCACCACCCACCCTCCACACAGCAACACCACCACCACCCTCCACACAGCAACACCACCACCCACCAACCCTCCACACAGCACCACCACCCACCCACCCTCCACACAGCAACATCACCACCCACCCTCCACACAGCAACACCACCACCCACCCTCCACACAGCAACAACACCACCACCCACCCTCCACACAACACCACCACCCACCAACCCTCCACACAGCACCACCACCCACCCACCCTCCACACAGCAACATCACCACCCACCCTCCACACAGCAACAACACCACCCCCACCCTCCACACAGAAACAACACCACCACCCACCCTCCACACAGCAACAACACCACCACCCACCCTCCACACAGCAACAACACCACCACCCACCCTCCACACAACACCACCACCCACCAACCCTCCACACAGCACCACCACCCACCCACCCTCCACACAGCAACAACACCACCCCCACCCTCCACACAGAAACAACACCACCACCCACCCTCCACACAGCAACACCACCACCACCCACCCTCCACACAGCAACAACACCACCACCACCCTCCACACAGCAACAACACCACCACCCTCCACACAATAACACCACCACCCACCCTCCACACAGCAACACCACCACCACCCTCCACACAGCAACAACACCACCCACCCTCCACACAGCAACACCACCACCACCCACCCTCCACACAGCAACAACACCACCACCCACCCTCCACACAGCAACAACACCACCACCCACCCTCCACACAGCAACAACACCACCACCCACCCTCCACACAGCAACAACACCACCACCCACCCTCCACACAGCAACAACACCACCACCCACCCTCCACACAATAACACCACCACCCACCCTCCACACAGCAACAACACCACCACCCACCCTCCACACAGCAACAACACCACCACCCACCCTCCACACAATAACACCACCACCCACCCTCCACACAGCAACAACACCACCACCCACCCTCCACACAGCAACACCACCACCCACCAACCCTCCACACAGCACCACCACCCACCCACCCTCCACACAGCAACATCACCACCCACCCTCCACACAGCAACACCACCACCCACCCTCCACACAGCAACAACACCACCACCCACCCTCCACACAACACCACCACCCACCAACCCTCCACACAACACCACCACCCACCCACCCTCCACACAGCAACACCACCACCCACCCTCCACACAGCAACACCACCACCCACCCTCCACACAGAAACAACACCACCACCCACCCTCCACACAGCAACACCACCACCACCCACCCTCCACACAGCAACAACACCACCCCCACCCTCCACACAGCAACAACACCACCCACCCTCCACACAGCAACACCACCACCCACCCTCCACACAGCAACAACACCACCACCCACCCTCCACACAGCAACAACACCACCACCACCCTCCACACAATAACACCACCACCCACCCTCCACACAGCAACACCACCACCCACCCTCCACACAGCAACACCACCCAACCTGGTGGGCGATACAGGAATTGACTCCCTCCACTCAATATGTCTTTCCATGCAGACTGTTTGGGTTGTTTCTAAGAATGGTGTGTGGAGGGACGGAGAGTCGTGGCAGTCAGTGGAAAAAGTCTATTTGCGTCGTGTCTAAATGTGGAGCATTAATGTGTTGCAGAGCTCCATGTAATCCCCATTCCTGTCCCCGTCCCGTCTCCGTCCCTGTCCCCGTCTCCGTCTCCATCTCCTTCCCAGTCTCTGTCCCTGTCCCGTCCCTGTCCCCGTCTCTGTCCCTGTCTCCGTCCATGTCCCCGTCCCTGTCCCCGTCTCCGTCCCTGTCCCCGTCCCTGTCTCTGTCCCTCTCTGTCCCTGTCCCTGTCTCCGTCCCCATCTCCGTCCCTGTCTCTGTCCCTGTCTCTGTCTCTGTCCCTGTCCCCATCTCTGTCCCTGTCTCTGTCCCTGTCTCTGTCCCCGTCCCCGTCTTCGTCCCCGTCCCCGTCTCCATCCCCGTCCCTGTCCCCATCTCCGTCCCCGTCCCTGTCCCTAGCTCTAGAGGAACAAGAGGAAGGAAGGAGAAGGAACTCACATGGGTCTCAGATGGTAAAGAGCTGATAGAGGTCTATAGAGGACTTAGCCAACCCCCCAACACCTGTCTACCACCATTACTGACAAGTAAGGAAGCTCAGGCAACTAACCATTGTCTCCACCTGATAAACCCTGATTAAATACTCTTCCAAATATCTGCATTATAACCGTATTATAACTGTATGGGCCATTATCGGGCTTAAAAAATATATATTGAATTGATGAAGCCAGTGGGATGACAACATTAACAGAGACATTTGGGGGTGGATAGGTTTACCTACCTGAGGACCGGGGGGTCCGTTGGGGCCAGGGGGTCCTGGGACACAGCTGGGCCCTTTCAGCTCCGTCCCTGTATCTGGATCTGGTCTGTGATCACCTCCCTTACTGGTCTCCTCATTCTAAACCAATCAAACAAAAACACTCTTCCATTCAATCAGTGCTCTATTTTATAATAAAATGATCAGTAGCCGTTTGTGGTACTGAAGTACAATTACAGTGCAGTTAAGATGTGGATCACTTATGCTCACTACTTGCCAATCAAAATGACAGCTGTGTGTCATGTCATCTGTCAATTTGAATTTCAGATTCTACACAATTATTCAGTGTCAACTCCTGCTCATCACCCCTCTTGAGTTTACAGTCCAGGCTCGAGACTGAGGGTTGTATCTCTGGGAAAGGGAAGGGGAATACCTAGTCAGTTGTACAACTGAATGCATTCAACTGAAATGTGTCTTCTGCATTTAATCCAACCCCTCTGAATTAGAGAATTAGAGAGGTGCGGGGGGGCTGCCTTAATCAACATCCACGTCATCGGCGCCCGGGGAACAGCAGCTGCCTTGCTCAGGGCCAGAACGACAGAGGACCCTCTAACAGGATAGACAGAGTCGTATCTCTGAGAGGACCATCTAACAGACATAGTTGTATCTCTGAGAGGACCCTCTAACAGACAGAGTTGTATCTCTGAGAGGACCCTCTAACAGGATATACAGAGTTGTATCTCTGAGAGGACCATCTAACAGACATAGTTGTATCTCTGAGAGGACCCTCTAACAGGATATACAGAGTTGTATCTCTGAGAGGACCATCTATGGTCGTATCACCTCATCAACCCTGATCTGCAGTCAGCACTGTTGGGAGACCAGTTAATCCATTGCTTCCTGCACACACCTACTCTATCATCAGAAATCCCTACTGCTCTTAGTCAGTGGCGGAGGAGGGCAAGAGTGAGGCTAAGTCAGAAATGACACACTGTTCCCTATACATTATAGTCCACTACTTTTGACCACAGCCCTATCAAATGTAGTACGCTAAATAGGGAATAGGGTGCCATTTGGAACGTAGCCAGGGAGTGAGGGTTGGACAGCACCCAAGGACAAATAAACAATCATACACCTGTCAAACGGGCAAGTCACATGACATTGGACTCACATGACCACCGGGGTGCCACAGTGAGGGAGGAGGGAATAGGGGGGGCGGGGGTGGACTCAGTAAACAGCAGGGGTTGAATTTCCTCTGCTGGTCCACGGCAGGTTGTTGTTGGAGAGCTGAGGAAAGTAGTGGACAGTATGGTAAGTCAGTCACATGGGAAATAAATACACACCGACCCTGCAGAGGATGCCCTTGTAATAGACATATTTCATTTGTTTGTCATGTTAACATCAGTGGGAAATTAAATGAATAGAGTCCGTGTCAAAACTAGTTGAAGGGGCTTAAAGAAAACTCAATGTTGGCTTATTTCTAACAGCATCAGAGTGGATGGTAAGGTGTGTAATAGAATCTGTATGTTACTGCATCCTGCAGAGGCAGAGAACAAACACCTCACTAACAAGCCACGAAGGAAAAGCTCCTGCATAGGGGCATTGGCAAAGAAGTGGTGTTGCAGCTGCCAAGTTAAAATCCACTCAATCAGCAGATCCTCCCCTTCACAAAAAACATCAGCTGAACTGAAAGTAATCTGTAAATGTATCCAAATGTACAGTTGTGGCCAAAAGTTTTGAGAATGACACAAATATTAATTTTCAAAGGCTGCTGCCTCATTTTGAATGATGGCAATTTGCATATACTCCAGAATGTTATGAAGAGTGATCAGATGAATTGCAATTAATTGCAAAGTGCCATGCAAATAAACTGAATCCCCCAAAAACATTTCCACTGCATTTCAGCCCTGCCACAAAAGGATCAGCTAACATCATGTCAGCGATTCTCTCGTTAACGCAGGTGTGAGTGTTGACGAGGACAAGGCTGGAGATCTCTGTCATGCTGATTGAGTTTGAATAACAGACTGGAAGCTTCAAAAGGAGGGTGGTGCTTAGAATCATTGCTCTTCCTCTGTCAATCATGGTTACCTGCAAGGAAACACGTGCCGTCATCATTGCTTTGCAAAAAAAGGGCTTCACAGGCAAGGTTATGGTTGCCAGTAAGATTGCACCTAAATCAACCATTTTCGGATCATCAAGAACTTCAAGGAGAGCGGTTCAATTGTTGTGAAGAAGGCTTCAGGGAGCCCAAGACATTCCAGCAAGCGCCAGGACCGTCTCCTAAAGTTGATTCAGCTGCGGGATCGGGGCACCACAGAGCTTGATCAGGAATGGCAGCAGGCAGGTGTGAGTGCATCTGCATGCACAGTGAGGCGTAGACTTTTGGGGGGTGGCCTGGTGTCAAGAAGGGCAGCAAAGAAGCCACTTCTCTCCAGGAAAAACATAAGGGACAGACTGATATTCTGCAAAAGGTACAGGGATTGGACTGCTGAGGACTGGGGTAAAGTCACTTTCTCTGATGAATCCCCTTTCCGATTGTTTGGGGCATCCGGAAAAAAGCTTGTCCGGAGAAGACAAGGTGAGCGCTACCATCAGTCCTGTGTCATGCCAACAGTAAAGCATCCTGAGACCATTCATGTGTGGGGTTGCATCTCAGCCAAGGGACTGGGCTCACTCACAATTTTTCCTAAGAACACAGCCATGAATAAAGAATAGTACCAACACATCCTCCGAGAGCAACTTCTCCCAACCATCCAGGAACAGTTTGGTGACAAACAATGCCTTTTCCAGCATGATGGAGCACCTTGCCATAAGGCAAAAGTGATAACTAAGTGGCTCGGGGAACAAAACATCGATATTTTCGGTTCATGGCCAGGAAACTCCCCAGACCTTAATCCCATTGAGAACTTGTGGTCAATCCTCAAGAGGTGGGTGGACAAACAAAAACCCACAAATTCTGACAAACTCCAAGCATTGATTATGCAAGAATGGGCTGCCATCAGTCAGGATGTGGCCCAGAAGTTAATTGACAGGATGCCAGGGCGGATTGCAGAGGTCTTGAAAAAGAAGGGTCAACACAGCAAATATTGACTCTTTGCATCAACTTCATGTAAATGTTAATAAAAGCCTTTGACCCTTATGAAATGCTTGTAATTATACTTCAGTATTCCATAGTAACATCTGACAAAAGTATCTAAAGACACTGAAGCAGCAAACTTTGTGGAAATTAATATTTGTGTCATTCTCAAAACTTTTGGCCAAGACTGTACAGTCTGGTAGGTTGTTGACAACACTAGACGCTAGAACTGGTATCTACATAGATATACAACAACAAGTAAAATAGCTCTACAAATCTAACACGTAATAACTAGAATCCAATAAGAACAGCAGAAATATTCCGACTGGGAGCTGTAACATGATACGTGGAGTCATCCACACCGGAGAGAGCTGCTCCTGGCTCTGACTGAATACACATATGAAGCACCATGCGCCTCCCTGTCAGGAACTGTCCACAGACGCTATTTATAGAGACATTTCCATTCTGACAGCATTTCATATTCCATAAATGAAGGGAAAATACACAGGAACACACACTTCTTCAAAAGTGCAAAGACAAATCAGGATAAGACACGACATGGGGTTTACCCAGGGTCGGACTGCAGCTTGTCAAAACCGTGCATGACATATTCCTGCACGCACACACACATATAAACACACACACACACACATATAAACACACACACATATAAACACACACACACACACATATAAACACACACACACACACACACACATATAAACACACACACACACACACATATAAACACACACACATATAAACACACACACATATAAACACACACACACACACACATATAAACACACACACATATAAACACACACACACACACATATAAACACACACACACACACACATATAAACACACACACATATAAACACACACACACACACACACATATAAACACACACACATATAAAACACACACACATATAAACACACACACACACACACATATAAACACACACACATGCATGAGTATGCGCATGTACACACACACACACACGGCTGGCTCTCTTACCTGCTGGGAATGAGAGAATATTGTCCAGGAAAGAGGACTGAGACAAGACATAACAAAACAATAGTGGAAGATAGAGTCCAAATGTGATAAGGATCATGCTGCTGTCAATACAATGCCCTCTGTCTCCAACTTGGGTTTACTGAGGAGCCACAGCAAAACGACTCCACTCTCACTCTCTGACTCTCTCTTGCCTACTGCCCTCAACAGCCCGCTCTCTCCTCTCTCAGTATCCCTGCGTCTTTAGGAGGGGGGTGCCTGCCAACCATTGCCCATTAAATCTCCTGCCTCAGTGAGCGCTAAATTTACAGGAGGCATCGTGTCAGCTGCTCTTTGTGACAATATTACAATCTTACTACTGCAAGGGATGCCTTTCTGAATCCTTTCCCCTCTCCTCTCATAAGGAAACAAGACGACACAACGACGACACAACATACTACATGGCTGGAATGTCATTGGAAAGACAAAGACCATACATACTATGTGGTCACTTCACAACTGTAGACAAATAAACAGAACACAATTTCACAAGGTATCTGATCTTGTACATGTTGCACAAGACAAGGAAAGATGAACACGGTTCTGTCATGAATGCATGCAAATCGCAAAGCACCTGTGTCGGGTTGTCACCGTAAAAAATATATAATCTAAAACATTTGTTAGATTATATGATTATCAGAAAAATAAGGTTTAGGTATTAAAAGTGCACCACATGGTTACGCAATGAATAGGACTCCACAGCATTCACCACAACGTCGGTCTCTAGGATATATCAATTAGACCACCATCTATTTATCAGCCTCTGCCGCAACATTAATGGCCAGGCATTTATAAAGAGGCACTTGGATCGTGGGTTGGCAGGGGATCAATATAGACGCCAGTATCAATTTAAATAAATTAATGTAAAAGTGTTGAATTATATTTGACAATTTCTCCCAATTAGAGCAATCAGTTGTTTGCATGTGTAGGTGATTGCCATGACTTGTTCAGTTTTATCACCCCAAATGAAGTGAACAAATGAATTACTCTCACAAATGAACATTTCCTCTCCAAATGAACATAGCCTTGTGGGTATCAATTTAACCTTGTTTAACAATTATTTCTCACTGATATGAAAGGTCCTTATGCTTCCAAAACCATGCTCTCAACAAACTCAAGTGTCAGGACTCTTAAGAAAACCCCATGGAGAAGATGCCTTTATCCAATGACTTCTGTGTAATGGAGAGTCATAATCAAGGGCTAGGAAGAGGGGATTTCACAGGGTTGTAATGGAAACTGAAATGCCCTAGGTAGAAATAACATCCAAATGACCAAAACATAGCCATTCACGATTTCATCAAGTTTAATACATATGTAAAAATGCCATCTTATGTACATTCGTATAAAATGTGTTCTGAAATTGTGAGATACAAAAACATTAGCATTAACACTAGAAATTATTCACAACAAGGAATCAGCCTATTGCACATCGGTCAGATATTCCTGCTTTGTCCAAATGGTTCAGTGCATCTATAACAAGACTGAATTAATGTCCAGAACTAAGAGGCCAAAGTTAGACTGCCTCTATGATGATCCCCGTTGTATTATTCTTAACCCACAACATCAGTCACAGAGAGGAAAGTCAGCTAATAGAAGACAATAACAATCTATCCACCATGATTGTTAATACATTTTGAATCAAGGCCTTGCTATATATCCCACTTCAGTTGGCACCTCAGTCGAACCCTATACATTAAAACATGGACATTTCCCATCCATATAGAACATGGTTTATTCCATAAGTTACTCATAAAGACTACATTTAAATGATTACGATAATGAGGAAAATAATAGTTCATGTTAATGTCACTTGGTAAACAATACATTTGTAGATGAGACAATGTGAGAGAATGAGAATGGTTCTGGAGGGAGGGAGGAGGTTGGTTCTGGAGGGAGGGGGTTGGTTCTGGAGGGAGTGGGTTGGTTCTGGAGGGAGGAGGTGGGTTCTGGAGGGAGGGAGGAGGTTGGTTCTGGAGGGAGGGAGTGGGTTGGTTCTGGAGGGAGGGAGTGGGTTGGTTCTGGAGGGAGGAGGTGGGTTCTAGAGGGAGGAGGTGGGTTCTGGAGGGAGGAGGTGGGTTCTGGAGGGAGGGGGTTGGTTCTGGAGGGAGGGGGTTGGTTCTGGAGGGAGGGAGGGGGTTGGTTCTGGAGGGAGGGAGGAGGTTGGTTCTGGAGGGAGGGAGGAGGTTGGTTCTGGAGGGAGGGAGGAGGTTGGTTCTGGAGGGAGGGAGGAGGTTGGTTCTGGAGGGAGGGAGGAGGTTGGTTCTGGAGGGAGGGAGGAGGTTGGTTCTGGAGGGAGGGAGGTTGGTTCTGGAGGGAGGGAGGGAGGTTGGTTCTGGAGGGAGGGAGGGAGGTTGGTTCTGGAGGGAGGGAGGAGGTTGGTTCTGGAGGGAGGGAGGAGGTTGGTTCTGGAGGGAGGGAGGAGGTTGGTTCTGGAGGGAGGGAGGAGGTGGGTTGGTACGCAGGTCATCCATGTAGATACAGTATATTGGTGTAGGAGTTCAGCAGGGATCAATACTAACACCGCTACATTATACTCTTCAGTGTTGTATGCAGTTCATTACATGCAGCCTATGTAGGCTGTCAAATAATGCTGTCAATAATAACAATATCAGCCTCAATTTAAAGTAAAAGTCCATATTTGTGCAATCTCAGCCACCAATGGTGCAGCTGTTCATAATGGAAGTGACTTCCAGGAGGGAAAAGAGCCTGAGTCTAAAGTACTGTACACTACATCAAGTACACCAGAGCCACTGCTCTGCTGCGGCGGCTCATATCGGGCTCTCCTCTTCTACCTCCTCCTCCTCCTTCGTCACTGTATCCCAGATGGTCTGAGTCTGAGGGCTCTCTTCCTCCTCTGGTAGTGTTCCTCTCAGGCCACCAGTTGGGATCTCGTCCCCTCCTCTCAGGCCAGCAGTTGGGATCTCGTCTCCTCCTCTCAGGCCACCAGTTGGGATCTCGTCTCCTCCTCTCAGGCCACCAGTTGGGATCTCGTCTCCTCCTCTCAGGCCACCAGTTGGGATCTCGTCTCCTCCTCTCAGGCCACCAGTTGGGATCTCGTCTCCTCCTCTCAGACCACCTCATCTGACTCCAGGTTGTATTCTTCATACAGGGCATCCAGGATGGCCAGTTGTTTCTCCATGGCAGGCAGGTAGACCCCCAGGTCCCGGTGCATGCCTGTGTTGAATCCTTCTTTCAGTTCCTCCCCCTCTCTGGACACCAGAGCCGCCGCAAAGCTGCTGTATGATGGCGCTGCTCGGAGGGCCAGCTGGGAACGGAGAGACGAAGTGTCACTAAGTCTCACACACCAACACACCAAGGTTATTATAGGTTTGTACTTACACTACTGTTCAAAAGTTTGGGGTCACTTAGAAAATGTCCTTGTTTTTGAAAGAAAAGCACTTTTTGTCCATTAAAATAACATTGTTTATGTTGTAAATGACTATTGTAGCTGGAAACGGCAGATTTGTTTAATGGAATATCTACATAGGCCCATTATCAGCAACCATCACTCCTGTGTTCCAACCACACGTTGTGTTAGCTAATCCAAGTTCATAATTTTAAAAGGCTAATTGATCATTAGAAAACCCTTTTGCAATTATGTTAGCACAGCTGAAAACTGTTGTGCTGATTTGAAGAAGCAATAAAAAAAACTGACCTACTTTAAACTAGTTGAGTATCCGGAGCATCAACATTTGTGGGTTCGATTACAGTCTCAAAATGGCCAGAAACAAATAACTCTTCTTAAACTCATCAGTTTCTTGGCAATTTCTCACATGAAATAGCGTTCATTTCTCAGAACAAGAATAGACTGAAGATCTCGTACAACGCTGTGTCCACGTTGTGGACGTCCTGGGCTGGTGTGGTTATACGTGGTCTGCGATTGTGAGGCCGGATGGACGCCAAATTCTCTAAAATGATGGAGGGGGCTTATGGTAGAGAAATTAAGATTAAATTCTCTGGCAACAGCTCTGGTAGACATTCCTGTAGTCAGTATGCCAATTGCACGCTCCCTCAACTTGAGACATCTGTGGCATTGTGTTTGACAAAACTGCACATTTTAGTGGCCTTTTATTGTCCCCAGCACAAGGTGCCCTTGTGTAATGATCATCCTGTTTAATCAGCTTCTTGATATGCCACATCTGTCAGGTGGATGGATTATCTTGGCAAGGGAGAAATGCTCACTATCAGGGATGTAAACCAATTTGGGCACAACATTTCAGAGAAATAACCATTCGTGCCTATGAAAAATTTCTGGAAACTTTACATGTTGCATTTATATTTTTGTTCAGGATAGTATTATTTCAGTTTGTGTGTGATATAGGAGTTATATACACATTATAAAGAAAACCTTTTTATAAACAATCGCTGCCATGTTGATCTGAGCCTTGCTGTTAGAGAACATTAGTGTCTGGCTTTCAGCTGTCGCAAATGCACCTCCCCCCGACTCCAGTCCTTGACAGTTGGTTGTTTTAGAATTACCACTCTAACGCGCCCAATATCTGCAGTACTGCTCCTCGTCTTGCGGAGTCTCCCTTTAAATTATAAAGTCCATCTCAATGTGATCCGCAAGATTCAGAAGCTTGAAAACCCCATTAGAAAAAAAATCCTTAAACCCCATTTGTCTCCCAAAAAAAAACTACATTTTAGTTTTTATTTCAGTTTGTTTTGGAGTCAAAGATAAGTTTCAGTATAGCTTTTCAAACAGGTTTGTTAATTATTTTATTTCCGTTTACTAAATAGTTTTTGTTCCTTGATTAGTTTGTTTCAGTTGACTATAATAGCCTTAGTGCACGCACGCACAGACACACGCACGCACAGACACATGCCCGCCCGCCCGCCAAAGTGGGCCTAATCTTATGATGGGATACTTTTTCCAACTATAAACTGCTTCCTTAAAAAGAGCTTGAAGACTGATTATCAAGCATTACTCACAGCAAATACACCTCGCACAACCCATCCATGATACTGTCGCAGACTCCGTCCATAAGCATTACCTGAGTGGACGAGGGAGGGGAGTGTGTTAGGAATAGAGGACATTACGTAATACACTATATGACATCAAACCAAAAGAGGACTATCACCTAACCATTAATTAACCGTGTGTGTGTACCACAGTGTTGCGATGCTAACTCACCCAGCGCTCCAGGGATATCCCTTTCCCCAGAGTTGACCAGGGACAGGAACTCCTTGAGGAACTTGAGTCCTCGTTTGAGCCACAGCAGGGCCTCGGTGGCTGAGTTGCGGACGCGGGCCACGCCGGTCTGCACCTCGTGGAGCACTATGGTCTGCAGTGTGGGGAAGCTGCCCGGGTCCGACGACAGCTTCTGGTGGATCTTCTACAGACAGCCACACAGAGAGACAGAAGAACTTGTCGTCATAAAGACAATGTCTGATGACCAAACGGCACTCTATTCCCTTTATAGTACACTATATGTGCGCCCTGGTCAAAAGTAGTGCACTACATAGGGAATAGGGCGCTGTTTGTCACGCAGCCCCAGCAGTTCTTATAGGTTTCTAAATCTGGTTGGTCGTGTCGTGTTGCCACTTAGCAGGTTTACTTGTTCCATGACAACACTGGAAACCATAGCTTGTTATTTCTTGGTGGCGGTAGAGTAAAATAACTCTGTTAAAGCTCTGCTAGTGAAATGTTCCAGTGCTTTATACACACAGCACTGCCTAATGACAATATATCACTTTCACCTTCCAGCACAGAAATTGTTAGAACAGTATTTGTTTAGTGTGTATTCTGCCCAACTGAAGAGTTCACAGGGCAGGTTAAGGACCCTATTCCCTCTGTAGTGCACTACTTCTGTACTGCGCTACCGTATATATAGGGAATAGGGTGCCATTTGGGACAGATCCAGTGGGTGTAAAAGTCCATTTGGTCCCATTGTAACTGCATGGATGGAGGAGAGTCCCTCTTGTGGTCATTTAGAGAACTGTTGATACCAGACAGGTTTATACAACATCTGCACCCAGAATGTTATGCTGATTTGAGCAGCTTTTTAAAAAAGGTAGGCTTTAGTAAACTTAATCTAACTTTAATTTCCTGTAATGTAAAAATCTAACATTGTTCTAAACTCGAGACAGCCTTTCCTCTTACCTTGATGTTGCCTGTAAAATCCATTTTTACTGGACCAAATACTGTGGATCCTAGTTTGTCTGAGGAGAGAGAGTCCAATGTCACTTCAATGCTGGATATTTTTGTTACACTATTGTTTGTCCTTGTGGGGCGGTTTCACGGACACATATTAAGGCTAGTCCTGGACTAAAAAAAAAACTTTGACAGAGAATCTCCATTAAATGCTTGAGTCAAGAATGTGTGTTAATCTGTGTCCGGGACCCCCCCCCCCCCCGGCGTTTTATTCCCCAGTAACCATTACAAATTGATGTAGACTTCAATAGAAGAGTAAATTGACAAAACAACTTAGTATAACATGGAAGAGATCGTAAGCCTGGAGGATCCAGAACAATGTGTGTAACATACAATTACATACCCGTAGCTCTCTATAGTTTATCACAGTGACATGCATTACGGTCGGATCACACGAACAATGGACAGAGGGCTGTTGTATGACTTCAAGATGGATTACACACTCCAGACTCACATTCACACACCCTCCCTCCCAGGAAACCCACCCACTTGATTAGTAAGATCAATTAGATGCAGACGAGGAGAACAGTATGAGAGGAGACTGAAGAAAGGAAACATGAACAGAACATGCACCACCACCAGGTGGAAAAGATTATTTACAACATGTTTCAGAAAAGATGGTATGATTGAAAAAAAAAAAAGATGGAGGAAGAGACAGAGAGGAGTGAAGTGACCGTCCTACCTAATACAGGCACTATTGCATAGCATGAGTCCAAAAAGGCTTGTGTAGGAATACCACTGTCACCGTCCAGTCTTATATCACTAAATCTAAAGAGAAGTCAGAGAGATTCAAACAAGGGGAGATATTAGTGAGGTCCAGCATCGACAACCTTTATTTCATTCAATCAAACCAAAACAGAAAAGAAACAGATACAACCAAAGCCAAAGACAGCCTCCACACAAGACCATGCTGTCAGGCTATTGGGTGATTTGATACTTGTTTTGAGTTCTCTAACTTAGATACACCTGTATAATAAATAGTTCTAATGTATCAAAAGCATATCTGCTATGTTCCCCAACCTCTACGGCGTTGTTCTAAGGATTTCGTTTTCACTAGTTCTGTGTTGGATGTTTACTGCACTTAAACACGTTAACACTGCTTACATTGTCTCTCCCAGTCATTGGAATACTGTAATATCACAAGTGAACATCACGGTTATGATCATTCAATTCACGGTTATGATCGTTACAATCTTATCTTAATGCTGAATAACACTGTTAAAAAGGGGCTTTCAAATGTCATCAAAATGAAAATGAAAAGAAAGAGTGAAATGATTACCCAAAAAAAAAAACAACCCCAAAATCAGATGAGGGCATCTCTGTAATAGTCATGTGATCAACCGAGAACACACCAGTGTAAAACTTGTTATATGTTCAATTGGGTTTAAAAAGTCAACAAAAAATTGCTCTGTTTTAACCTAGTCAGTCATTAACAGCAACAGAGTTGGCAAGAGCACAAAGATCTGGGACCAGGCTAGTTCTCCCTTTTTGTTTTCGTACAGGCATGGAAAAATGACCTTTGCCCTTTCATACCCAAAGCATTAGCATTGGGCCTAAACAGTATATATCAGAGTAGCACAATTTGCAGCATAATCTGAACACACTAAATACATGAATCTCAATAATAAATACCTCATTGTGGAATCAACATCATTACAGTACCTAGAATAATTATAGGAAATATGGGGATTAATCCATTAGTGTATGTGTTGGCCCTTGTTCTGTCTAGTTACTGCTGGTGAAATATTAGCATTGGCCGCAGTAGTAAAACACCTACACTCTGGGGTGAAGTTTTCCCCGAGTTACAGATCTATCATCAGCTTCCCCTCCCACAAAGCAACAAGTGAAATCTAGGCAAGCCTAATTATCTTATGTAGACTTTTCCTTCTTTTTTCCCCCGTACCAGGCTAATTGTGCATATTCTAACCAAAAACATGCTTAATACAAGTCATTTCTCTTATTTCAAGATATTTAGCTAAATATTTTGCCTTAATACAATGATGTCTATGCGTTCAATATGAAGGAAGATGGAGGTAGTTTCGTGAGCCAATGCTAACTAGCTTAGCGCAAAGAAAATGTCTTCTGCATCAGCTAGCATGCTAGCAGATACCCAAGACTTCCAGTCTTTGAGCTAACGCTACATTGCCAAAATCCCAAACTATCCCTTTAACCATTAGTGGGGGAAATGCAAAACTGACCACAGATCAGCATTCTAGGGTCAACTTCACCCTACACCGTAAGGTCTACAGTATGTGTCCCTCCTGCGGTGTGTCCCCATACCTGTGACTCATCGTACTGAAGAATGTGTCCACCTGCTCTGTCTCCTCCTCTTCTCCCTGTGGCTGGGCAGGCTGCTCCTCCTCCAGCTTGGCTTCCTCTTGGTCAGTGACAGCTTCCTGTTGGTTCTGGGTCACTTCCTGTTTCTCTTCTTCTTGGGCGTTGCTCATTTCCTGCTCCACCTCTTTGAATTCCTCCTCCTCCTCCTCCTCTTCCTGCTGTGCTGGTTGTTCGGTGTGTTCTGGGTCAGGGTTTGTGTGGGTGGTTTGGGTAGTGGCCTCCTCTTCCACTGCAGACTCCTCTGGGCCCTGGGGGTCCCCACCGACTGGGCTATTTTCTGTATGGCACAGAGAGACACACAACATGTTCACAAATGTTCTGTTCCAGTTGGCATGTATGAGCCATAGCAACTAGCATGTGAAACCCATTCAAGCAGAAATTGTCAATGTCATTTCAAGGAGAACTCTAAACCACTACCTTAAAAGTATCTAGGTGTGCCATATTGTGAAAGAAGCACTTTCTGAGTTCCACATTTATCAAGTGCCAGTGATACATCTAGCTTCGTACATTGGGGTCCGTTATTTTAATCAATGTTAAGATAAATATAATAAATCATTGTCTCCCATCTAGAAGACATTGCCAACTTCAGCTGGTCCTCTTTCTACAGAACTCTAGAAGACATTGTCAACTTCAGCTGCTCCTCTTTCTACAGAACTCTAGAAGACATTGCCAACTTCAGCTGGTCCTCTTTCTACAGGACTCCTGCATGGTGAGCAGTAAAAGGTCTCATGCTTTGGAGGTGAGTCTGGTTCACATACAGGGTGTGTGTGTGTATACATGTACATTTGAAAGGGCAAGTGTATTTAAATGAGAGACCTGTTGGGGGTGTTTGGGTGGTTCTCTCAGGGAGCGTGTCTGGTCCGTCTCGTTGGTCTGGTCCCTCTGCTCCAGAGTCAAGGCTCTGGTTGTCATGTGTTACAGATCCTCCTGAGATTTCTTTACACTCCCTGTGTCTGGAGAAAAAGACAATTAAGCCCCCCCCCCACATCCCATAGAACAAGACAATAACCCCCTACATCCCAGAGAACAAGACAATAACCCCCCACATCACAGAGAACAAGACAATAACCCCCTACATCCCAGAGAACAAGACAATAACCCCCTACATCCCAGAGAACAAGACAATAACCCCCTACATCCCAGAGAACAAGACAATAACCCCCTACATCCCAGAGAACAAGCCAATAACCCCCTACATCCCAGAGAACAAGACAATAACCCCCCACATCCCGGAGAACAAGCCAATAATCCCCCACATCCCGGCCACAGAGTTATCATGGATACATATCTAATGCTGTAGTTTCATGCAGTTAGTGGACATGTAGCAGTTCATTGAAGATGGAGATAAGGGAGTGCTGGTGTAAAGGTTGAGACCGTGAGGAAAAAGTTAGCTTCAAACCAAACTTCTGAAAAGAGAGCCACCTACTTTTCCTGATTTGATCGATTGACAGGTTTGACCTGTGGAACAACAAAAAAATTGCACATTAGCCAAAGACAGAGCAGTATGAAGATAAAACGTTGGCTGGCTAAGCTCATGTGTAGAATCCCTGTCGTCTTGCACCAAACTGAGGCCGTCAAATCAAACGGTAGTCCTTCAA
Organism: Oncorhynchus clarkii lewisi; assembly: GCF_045791955.1. Lineage (NCBI taxonomy): Eukaryota > Metazoa > Chordata > Actinopteri > Salmoniformes > Salmonidae > Oncorhynchus > Oncorhynchus clarkii. Next base: position 7,212,481 of record NC_092149.1, on the reverse strand, counting down.
ACGGTAGTCCTCCCGGGTGGCGCAGGGGTCTAGTGCACTACATGTGCCACCAGAGACTCTGGGTTCGAGCCCAGGCTCTGTCGCAGCCGGCCGCAACCGGGAGGTCCATGGGGCGACGCACAATTGGCCTAGTGTCGTCCGGGTTAGGAAGGGTTTGGCCGGTAGGGATATCCCGGTCTCATCGCGCACGGTGTTCTCCGACACATTGGTGAGGCTGGCTTCCGGGTTGGATGCGCGCTGTGTTAAGAAGCAGTGCGGCTTGGTTGGGTTGTGTTTCGGAGGACGCATGGCTTTCGACCTTCGTCTCTCCCGAGCCCGTACGGAGTTGTAGCGATGAGACAAGATAGTAACTACTAACAATTGGACACCACGAAAAGGGGGGTAACATTAAAAAAATACTTAAGATATTGGCTCCAATCTAGGTTGAGCCTTTAGATTGAGAAAATTAACAACTAAATAATCTTTTTCCACTTCTCTCAGACTTATAAAACGTGTTTCCACTCACTACCAAATATGGTGGTGAGAGGAAGCCCAGTGGCCGGCAGTGGTGAGAGGAAGCCCAGTGGCCGGCAGTGGGTGAAGATGGAACCAGATGGATTTTGGCCAACATTCTGCAAATTTTCTCATCAATTAAACATTTGATCGCAATCTACATGCACCACCTTCATGTTACAAACAGAGTGGACTAAGTTTTGTAGACTTTACCATTTGCCAAAGTTTTAAAATTGTTGTTACTTAGTAGTGCAAATTCAAATTGAGTTGTTGCACATGCTCACTCCATGGTAGGCGCAAATATGCAAAGGAATGCTAGAACGCACCAATAGGATCTCGCTAGTTCGTGCTTGGCTCTGCCCACCTCCTTGCTTGTTCTGCCCAATATGACAATTTTTTTCTCATTTGAAACGACGGGCTGTGGTCTATCTTGGTTTAGTTATAAAAAACCTTTGGCATCTCTCTGTGTACGCCGGTACCTTCTGGGGTTTGATGGTTGCCACGGGAGGTGACCCGGGTGGGGTCTTTGTGGCCTGGTCTGAGCTGAAGGTGCGGTTGGCGATCAGCATGCACTCCTCCAACGTCTTGATGAAGGTGGTGCATGTAGATTTCACCATGGTGCCAGGGTTCTCCCCAGCCTGAAACAGACACACAGATATACACAACCATCAACTCCTAAGCAGATTGCTTATCCCTTGCTTGTGCTGTAAAAGTGACTGGCCATTTGCATTGCAACATAATCCACTGGCGATTCAAACAGAGCATACATACTGAACTCAGTGAGAAAAGGTTCTGGTTGCACAGAGAGTAAATAGTCCATTGAAACCTCACCCCGCCCTCTGTCTTACCTCCTCAGTCTCCTCACTGTCCTTGATCTGGTTAACTTGCTGGAAGAGAAGGTCACAGTACAGCCTCAACTCTGACATCTTGGTCTTAAGAGCCTCTGTGTTCTCCTGGTGCTCTGAGGGAGAGAGAGAGAGACACGATGTCGCTTCTTGAAAATATCCTTGGTTGTGTTAGGTGAATATTTAAGATGAATAAAGATCATTCTCTGCATACATTTACCTCTCTATAATACACAATGTCCAGTGTTCTGTTGGTGGCTCTCTATAATACACAATGTCCAGTTGGTGGCTCTCTATAATAAACAATGTCCAGTTGGTGGCTCTCTATAATACACAATGTCCAGTGTTCTGTTGGTGGCTCTCTATAATACACAATGTCCCGTGTTCTGTTGGTGGCTCTCTATAATACACAATGTCCAGTGTTCTGTTGGTGGCTCTCTATAATACACAATGTCCAGTGTTCTGCTGGTGGCTCTCTATAATACACAATGTCCAGTGTTCTGCTGGTGGCCCTCTATAATACACAATGTCCAGTGTTCTGTTGGTGGCTCTCTATAATACACAATGTCCAGTGTTCTGTTGGTGGCTCTCTATAATACACAATGTCCAGTTGGTGGCTCTCTATAATACACAATGTCCCGTGTTCTGTTGGTGGCTCTCTATAATACACAATGTCCAGTGTTCTGTTGGTGGCTCTCTATAATACACAATGTCCAGTTGGTGACTCTCGGGTTGATGGTCACTAGACTGGATGCTGTATGTTACGGATTAAACTCATATCTGTTGATAGTGAATGACACCAGTGTCTGAAACACTGTGATCCTGTAGAAGCTGACAGTCACTGCCTTTTGTTTTTAACTTCATACAAGCCTTCTGGGCTGGTGTTTACAAAGCAGTCTGCTGATTAGGATTTAGTCTCAGAGAAGGCCAGGTAGACATTTTCTCTGCTGCTGTGCTGGAGGCGTCTCCCTGTTATAACTTGTAATAAACAGGATTGGCTAACGGAGACTGCTCTTCTCTTTTGTTCACCTGGAAATTAATTTTACTAGTTACGTCCCAAATGACACCCTATTCCCTATTTAGTGCACTACTTTTGACCAGGGTCAATAGGCAAGTAGTGCACTATATGGGAATAGATGCCATTTGGGATGCGGAGGTTCTCACGTACTTGCTGTAGATCATCAACTAGTCAGCAGCGGGACCATTTTTTTATTGAGCTGGGCCGGAACATAATTAAAAATCATTTGTAGTATATTTGACAAAAACATAATCATTTCAAACCTTGCTTACATTTATACGATCACGTCTCTATTATGTGGGAATACTTTGGAACAGATTTTACAGTCTCACGTCCAACAAATAAACACCTTGTTTTGTTTTTTTTTTTGCTCAGAAAACTTGGGTGATTTTATTTGTCCCTCCCTCGGGCCACCAGTTGAGGAATATAAACACATTCATTTCATGAAGTCAGTTGGATAGCTTTTAACAGGTACACCTACATGTCCATGGTAGGCACCAGGCTACAACAGGTAAAACCAAGCCAAATACCCACACAGCAGCATGAAATCGTGTTTCAGTCAAGTTATTGTGTTTTCAGACTTGTGTGGAGTAACCCAAAGCTATCACCTTACCTTTCTCTCTCTTGGTTCGGTTGTCTGTGAGGCAGGCCTTTGCAGATCCCAATGCGACCAGCCATTTCTGCCTCTCCGCTGCGTTGATTGCTCTGAGATAGAAGTACTGTTCTCCAGGGATGGTCAGGTCAACCCGTGTGAAGTCAGAGGAGTGGACTAGTAGGGAGAGATGGTGGAAGAGAGAGAAAGACAGAAAGTGGGTAAACCCCAGTTAACAGCAGACTCAAGGGTGTAGGACAGTGGTTCCCAACCTTTTTTTGGTTACTGTACCACCAACTGAATTTAGCTCTGCCCGGAGTACCCCCTCATGTGCCATTTACCAGTAGGCCTATGGGCTCATGAGTCTTCTCAAGTACTCCTGTGGATAGGCCAAGTACCCCAGGTTGGGAACCACTGGGGTAGGAGACATTTTGGCAATCATATGTGGTTGTTAAGTTGTCTATAGTTTGTCTGCCTTTGTATATTCCACTTAATTTGTACACTAGAGTGCACGATATGTTGGGTCATGGGTCACATGTATATAGGCACACAGGTAAGCAGGAAGTGGGAAAGAGTTTTTCAAATGGAAGGTTTGGGGACAACAACAATATAGACTAAGCTTCAGATTGACTCTTCAGTAGGGTGTAGCCCTATCTAGTTCAAAGGACTGCAACAGTTAGCATGTTGTCATAATACAGGCCACTGTGTCTGTACCAAGACAATAATAGCTACCAAGTACCAACCTTGTATTTCACACACTGAGATTTTGATGCTTCCCTTGCATCCTTTCCAGGAGTCCTCTTGCGAGTCATAGTAGGACAAAGTCCCTCCTTCCAGTACAAACCAGCGAGGCTGCCAACCTGGAAAAAAGGATGTTGATAACTATGACCACTGTGAAAAACAACATTCACTATTCATTGTAACCTGTAGTTGCCAGCTATCTAGCTAACAGAGCAATACACATGACTCAGTGCCATCCAATTACAATTAGCTAACTAGCTAGCTAAGGTTAGATCATGTTGTTTTTCTGGTTGATTACCTGTCCAGCTAGTTGTTAGCTAGCTAGCTAACAATCTGATTCAAAGCTGACTTATTCAGAAGCTCAGTTAGCTGCTTAGTTTCTTCTTACCACTTATGTAATTTGTCCACTTGAATAGGATTCCCTCCATTCTTCATCTGTTTCTGAGGTTCATTACTTGTTTACTAGAACAAGACGCCGGCCACAGCTGATCCTGGAGACTCAATTTCATTCCCAAGTAAGATTTTCGGAAATAAAGGACCCGTTTCATTTGGATACGACAGAAAAGTACGTAAATCATACATGAATGGGGTTCCATGTGATCGCGTGAGATCCCGCCCAGTTCTATGACGTCAAAGGATTTGCGTTTAAGGCCCTGTGGACGTGACAATGTGGGAGGAACTATGTATGTCCTCCAATGAACAGAAACTATTTAGAAATTGGGTGCGGCCTCCAAAAATTCTCTCCAATCGCAAAAAAGATGGTCTCACAAGTGAACATTTTGCAAGTACCCCTGTCAGTTTGACTGCCACGTAGCTATCAATTGGGCTAGACTCCATACAAATTTGCTGCACACTTGTTAGTCAGGCCTAGTCTGTTTAGTTGTGTACTCTGGTGTGATTAATCTATCTATCCAACCAGAAACCACTGAAATGTTACTTTTATATTTTTGCCAATTTTTTTCGTGCTTTTTATATATATGAATGGCGCTAAACTACCCGAACCAGTGGTGAAAATTGAGGTTTTGCATAAACCCTTTGCCTGCTTTCAGAAGTCGAAATATGGAGACATACTTCTTGTGCACTTGGAGGGATTTCTGGAGAGCAATGGCACCATGTTTCATTCCAGGTGACTTGTTGAAACCGATATGAAATGCTCTGTTGATTGGATAAGGTTCCGTTGCCTGTTGCTGCAATCTTAGTCTACTAACCAATGGTCAACCAGTCCATCATACTCAAGGGTTGAATTGAGATCTTGAAGTTGGCACAAAAAAAACCCAGTTGCCCACCAAATGAATCCCCCTAATCACACTCCCATAACACCTGCATGTTTGTCGACATTGACAATCGATGTGTTTGTTTTTCTGAGTAACCGTTTGGTTAAAGGGACAGTCCAATCGAAAATGATATTTTGGTATTTTGTCAATTAGTCCACCATTAATACAATCCTAAAAATAGTGCATGCCAGAACTGTGTTTTTGCGTGTGAACCAGAGGAGGCTGGTGAGAGAAGCTATAGGAGGATGGGCTCATTTTAATGGCTGGAATGAACTGTATCAAGTATATGGAAACTACATGTTTGACTCCGTTCCATGAATTCCTTTCCAGCTATGACAATGAGCCCATCCTCCCATTGCTCCTCCCACCAGCTGCCACTGGTGTGAAATCGTCCTTTAATTTAGTGGTTACTGATTTTTCTTTAAGAACACTATGATGGATCTGTGTGACTCTTGTCAGCCGTAACCACAGGGACAAGCAGCCAGTGTGGTTCACCCTGGGGATCTGAGAGGTGATCAATGGTTGGGATAAGGGGCTGAAGAACATGTGTCCAGGAGGGAGGAGGGAGCTCATTATCCCCCCAGCTCTGGCCTATGGCAAAGAGGGAAAAGGTATTGCACATGTATTAACCTATGACTACCAGTAGCTTAGTGCTTACCTAGCCCTTCATACCCAATTACAGAACGTTAGCCTGATCATTAGTGTGATCTCCTGAAGCACTGAAATCCATAATTACTTTATTTCGCTAGGTGATTCTTTTGTGTCAAGGGTCAATGTCATCGGATGCACCACAAATGGGACAATGCTTTACTTTTGACTAGAGCGCTCTGGATGAAATAAGTCCACTAGGGAATAGGATGGCATTTGGGAAACAGCCATCGTGTTATATTGTTCACGTGTATTTTGTCAGGTAAAATCCCCCTGAGAGGACGTTGATCTTTGACATTGAGATCATGGAGATTCGGAACGGTCCCAGGTCCCATGAGTCGTTCCAGGAAATGGATCGAAACGATGACTGGAGGCTCCCTGGTTCGAGCTCAGTAAGGGACAGGGTACCTAAGGAAGGAAGTGATACTGTTAAGCAAGCTAAAGCGATACTGTTACACCAGGATAAACTCAATCAAGCCCAGTATTTGAACCCAGGTCTAGTGATTGTTAATCTCCTGTAGGCAGATTATTTTACTTCTGGGTTACAGAGATGAGGTGTTTGTTAATGTGAGGGTTTTATGTTTTCTCTGTGACAGAAGAAAGAGTTTGAAAGACATGGCTACCCTACACGCGTCATGAGGCGATGGTGCAGGACTTATTCATATCTTCTAGAGAGTTTACCTACAAACATAATGAGCTGTAGAAGTCTGAAATGGTTTACAGTAGGGCAAGCGACTGTCTGTGTCGTTAGCCCAGGTATAAACCAGCCTTTACTCCTATTAACATGACATTTTAACTGTTTAATCGGTCATGAACGTACAATTAAAGTGTTCTGAGGGCGCTCAGGATTTACTGCTTTATATTTATGTGATATGGGTATTTTTCAGGGTTTTGCGGGTATGAAAAAGCCATTTTTTTAATGTTTTATTTTTACTAGGCAAGTCAGTGACTTGAACAAATTCTTATTTACAATGACGGTCTACCGGGGAACAGCGGGTTAACTGCCTTGTTCAGGGGCAGAGCAATAGATTTGAACCTTGGTAGCTCCGGGATTTGATCCAGCAACCTTTCGGTTACTGGCCTAACACTCTAACCACTAGGCTACCTGCCTCCCCAACTGCCTTGAAGACGTATCATAGAGAACACTAAATCCATCCACTGCATTTCTACCCAATGTGACCCATGTACAGTTATTCACATTCATTTCAATGATTTTCTGTATAGATACATATTTTTGTGTTAGTCTTTAGTTCAAGTACAAGGTTGATGGTGAATGATGGGGTCACCAGTTTGTAAAGTATCATACAGTATTCATAAGAATATCTGTATTTGTCAGCCACTGAAATAAAATGCCTTTTCATAAATCTCTCAGGAGAGTCATGTACCCCCCCCCCACCCCACCCCACCCCACGGCAAACATGGCCAAGTTGCAACTGTGCCACCAAGGCCTAGAGAGGCACTGATAGTAGAGTACAGGATGAACAGTAGAGGGCGCTCTTTCTTCTGTTTTCATACCAATACCCAAAGTCCAGAACAACTCCTTTGCTTACTTGGAGAGAACAGTTGAAGTGAAAAGCTCACAGAAGCCATTCCATCACAAATATTTGTCCCCCTTTTTCACACCATCTGTAACACGGGTGAATAAGCAGATTACATAGAGCAGCGGGGAATACAGTATGTACTTCTGCATGAATCTGAGTTGAAAAATAATTAACCAGATCATTCCTTTATACTGTACATTTCACTTAAATAAGGTCGTCAAGGCCTCCCGGGTGGCGCAGTGGTTAAGGGCGCTGTACTGCAGCGCCAGCTGTGCCATCAGAGTCCTGGGTTCGCGCCCAGGCTCTGTCGTAACCGGCCGCGACCGGGAGGTCCGTGGGGCGACGCACAATTGGCCTAGCGTCGCCCGGGTTAGGGAGGGCTTGGTCGGTAGGGGTGTCCTTGTCTCATCGCGCACCAGCGACTCCTGTGGCGGGCCAGGCGCAGTGCGCACTAGCCAAGGTGGCCAGGTGCACGGTGTTTCCTCCGGCGCATTGGTGCGGCTGGCTTCCGGGTTGGATGTGCGCTGTGTTAAAGAAGCAGCGGCTTGGTTGGTTGTGTATCGGAGGACGCATGACTTTCAACCTTCGTCTCTCCCGAGCCCGTACGGGAGTTGTAGCGATGAGACAAGATAGTAGCTACTACAACAATTGGATACTACGAAATTGGGGAGAAAAAGGGGTAAAATTAAAAAAAAATAAAATAAGGTCGTCAGTCAGCCATTATCCAGTCCCGGCACTGTCATTATCAGGTCATGGCACTGTCATTAGCAACCATTATCATGTCCTGGCACTGTCATTAGCAGCCATTATCAGATCCTGGCACTGTCATTAGCAACCATTATCAGGTCCTGGCACTGTCATTAGCAACCATTATCAGGTCCCGGGACTGTCATTAGCAGCCATTATCAGGTCCTGGCACTGTCATTAGCAACCATTATCCATTCCCGGCACTGTCATTAGCAACCATTATCAGATCCTGGCACTGTCATTAGCAGCCATTATCAGGTCCTGGTACTGTCATTAGCAACCATTATCAGATCCTGGCACTGTCATTAGCAGCCATTATCAGGTCCTGGTACTGTCATTAGCAACCATTATCAGATCCTGGCACTGTCATTAGCAACCATTATCAGGTCCTGGCACTGTCATTAGCAGCCATTATCAGGTCCTGGCACTGTCATTAGCAACCATTATCAGGTCCCGGGACTGTCATTAGCAGCCATTATCAGGTCCTGGCACTGTCATTAGCAACCATTATCCATTCCCGGCACTGTCATTAGCAACCATTATCAGATCCTGGCACTGTCATTAGCAGCCATTATCAGGTCCTGGTACTGTCATTAGCAACCATTATCAGATCCTGGCACTGTCATTAGCAGCCATTATCAGGTCCTGGTACTGTCATTAGCAACCATTATCAGATCCTGGCACTGTCATTAGCAACCATTATCAGGTCCTGGCACTGTCATTAGCAGCCATTATCAGGTCCTGGCACTGTCATTAGCAACCATTATCAGATCCTGGCACTGTCATTAGCAGCCATTATCAGGTCCCAGCACTGTCATTAGAAGCCATTATCAGGTCAATGCACTGTCATTAGCAACCATTATCAGATCCTGGCACTGTCATTAGCAAACATTATCAGATCCTGGCACTGTCATTAGCAACCATTATCATGTCCTGGCACTGTCATTAGAAGCCATTATCAGGTCCTGGGACTGTCATTAGCAACCATTATCAGGTCCTGGCACTGTCATTAGAAGCCATTATCAGGTCCTGGCACTGTCATTAGCAGCCATTATCAGATCCTGGCACTGTCATTAGCAACCATTATCAGGTCCTGGCACTGTCATTAGAAGCCATTATCAGGTCCTGGCACTGTCATTAGCAGCCATTATCAGATCCTGGCACTGTCATTAGCAGCCATTATCAGGTCCTGGCACTGTCATTAGCAGCCATTATCAGGTCCTGGCACTGTCATTAGCAACCATGCCGTTCACATGAACCATAATGAGTTACAGTAGCTACCTCGAATCCAGTAAGGAGGAACTGGTCATTCGGATCTATCAATAATTTATTGTAATAAGCCAAGGTAATTCTGTTTCTAATAATGGTGCTCTAAAAGGCAAGAATGTATGATTTAAAAATAACCCCAGCAGCCCCAGGGAAGCTGCTGTCTAAACATTTCACCACACCCAGAGGCCTAGCAATAGAACAATGACAATGGCTACATCTATTGTGTGGTTCGAGGTCATGCATCCATTGATCTTCTAGAAACCAGGATAAACCAGAATCTTGAAAATTCTAAATGTGTACAGACATCTCGATGTATTTAGATTTCTAGATATATTTATACTTCTAGGTGTATTTAGACTTCTAGGTGTATTTAGACTTCTAGGTGTATTTAGATTTCTAGATATATTTAGACTTCTAGGTGTATTTAGACTTCTAGGTGTATTTATACTTCTAGGTGTATTTAGACTTCTAGGTGTATTTAGACTTCTAGGTGTATTTAGACTTTTAGGTGTATTTAGACTTTTAGGTGTATTTAGAATTCTAGGTGTATTTATACTTCTAGGTGTATTTAGACTTCTAGATGTATTTAGACTTCTAGGTGTATTTAGACTTTTAGACTTCTAGGTGTATTTATACTTCTAGGTGTATTTAGACTTTTAGACTTCTAGGTGTATTTATACTTCTAGGTGTATTTATACTTCTAGGTGTATTTAGACTTCTAGGTGTATTTAGACTTCTAGGTGTATTTAGACTTCTAGGTGTATTTAGACTTCTAGATGTATTTAGACTTCTAGATGTATTTAGACTTCTAGGTGTATTTAGACTTCTAGGTGTATTTAGACTTTTAGACTTTTAGATGTATTTAGACTTTTAGACTTCTAGGTGTATTTAGACTTTTAGACTTCTAGGTGTATTTAGACTTTTAGACTTCTAGGTGTATTTATACTTCTAGGTGTATTTAGACTTTTAGACTTCTAGGTGTATTTATACTTCTAGGTGTATTTATACTTCTAGGTGTATTTAGACTTCTAGGTGTATTTAGACTTCTAGGTGTATTTAGACTTCTAGGTGTATTTAGACTTCTAGATGTATTTATACTTCTAGGTGTATTTAGACTTCTAGGTGTATTTAGACTTTTAGACTTTTAGATGTATTTAGACTTTTAGATGTATTTAGACTTTTAGACTTCTAGATGTATTTAGACTTCTAGATGTATTTAGACTTCTAGGTGTATTTAGACTTCTAGGTGTATTTAGACTTCTAGGTGTATTTAGACTTCTAGGTGTATTTAGACTTTTAGACTTTTAGATGTATTTAGACTTTTAGATGTATTTAGACTTTTAGACTTCTAGATGTATTTAGACTTCTAGGTGTATTTAGACTTTTAGATGTATTTAGACTTTTAGACTTTTAGATGTATTTAGACTTTTAGATGTATTTAGACTTTTAGACTTCTAGATGTATTTAGACTTCTAGGTGTATTTAGACTTTTAGATGTATTTAGACTTTTAGACTTCTAGGTGTATTTAGACTTCTAGGTGTATTTAGACTTTTAGATGTATTTAGACTTCTATATGTATTTAGACTTTTAGACTTCTAGGTGTATTTAGACTTTTAGATGTATTTAGACTTCCATCCTAATATGTATATATTTCTTAATTCCATTCTTTTACTTTTTAGATGTGTGTATTGTTTTGGATTGTTAGATATTACTGTTGGAACTAGGAACATATCCATTTTGCTATACCCGCAATAACATTTGCTAAATATGTATGTGTGACAAATAACATTTTATTTTATTTGAGATCTATTTAGACTTTTAGATGTATTTAGCTTTCTTCACCATATCTGTTATTAAGTGAAAATAAAACACAAAGTAAACCAAATAACATATTTACACATTTATTTACAATATTGTAGATGTTTTTTCTTCATATACATCTCTGAAGTAAACTTTTAGCAGACTGGTAACAATGATGACAGAAGGCATAGTCCATTCAAAACAGATATTTTGAGATCGTGACTAAATAGTAAATATATTATCCACAATAAATATGTTACAAAGGTGTATTAACGTCATATGTAACTCCTGAGTGAGTGTGTGTGTGTGTGTGTGTACGTGCATTGCAGTACAAAATAGATGTTTATTTTTATTTTTTACATTTAATGTATTATGTGATGTAAACAACTAAATGTAATCTTACAATCTCCTGAACACTAGCTAATGTACATGCTGGCATATCCTTCATTCACATCCTCTGTAACAGTTCATTACTGCAGTGGTTCCCAACCAGTGGTACTAAGACCCCTGGGTGTACCTGGTCTATCCACAGGGGTACTTGAGAAGACTCATGAGACCATAGGTTTACTGGTAAAATACACATGAGCGGGTACTCTAGGCAGAGCAAAATTCAGTTGCTGGTACAGTAACCAAAAAATGGTTAGGAACCACTGCATTAGTGCATACTAGACCTTAGGTAGCCTAGTACAGTATGAACAGAATCAGATTAATCCAACATGATCTAAATAAAGTTTGGTTGTAAGTGAGTCCTTCATATCAAACCACCTCAAGTCCTTCATATCAAACCACCTCAAGTCCATAATCTCAAACCACCTCAAGTCCTTCATATCAAACCACCTCTTGTCCTTCAAATCAAACCACCTCTTGTCCTTCATATCAAACCACCTCAAGTCCTTCATATCAAACCACCTCAAGCCCTTCATATCAAACCACCTCAAGTCCTTCATATCAAACCACCTCAAGTCCTTCATATCAAACCACCTCAAGTCCGTCATATCAAACCACCTCAAGTCCTTCATATCAAACCACCTCAAGTCCGTCATATCAAACCACCTCAAGTCCGTCATATCAAACCACCTCAAGTCCTTCATATCAAACCACCTCAAGTCCGTCATATCAAACCACCTCAAGTCCTTCATATCAAACCACCTCATGTCCTTCATATCAAACCACCTCAAGTCCGTCATATCAAACCACCTCAAGTCCTTCATATCAAACCACCTCAAGTCCTTCATATCAAACCACCTCAAGTCCTTCATATCAAACCACCTCAAGTCCTTCATATCAAACCACCTCAAGTCCTTCATATCAAACCACCTCAAGTCCTTCATATTAAACCACCTCAAGTCCTTCATATCAAACCACCTCAAGTCCTTCATATCAAACCACCTCAAGTCCTTCATATCAAACCACCTCAAGTCCTTCATATCAAACCATCTCAAGTCCATATCAAACCACCTCATGTCCTTCATATCAAACCACCTCAAGTCCGTCATATCAAACCACCTCAAGTCCTTCATATCAAGAAAACAAACACACAAAAATCTATTCAAACAAATGACAAAATAAGTAATTGGCCCTGGTTGGATATATTTGTAACATTAGATACCATGTGCTTTAGGCTGTGTGTGTATGAAATATGAAAACATACTTGAAAATCGATATTGTAGGAGACCTTAACCCACACCTAGTGAAGTGGGATGGTGCCCGTGAGCCCATTTGAGAGGCGTGTACACATGAGAGAGACTTGGTATAGAGAAGTGTGGGGACACTCTCCTGAAGGAAGGTGGTAATATTGTAACCTTAACCCAGAACTCCTGGCATTAAGGTCTTGGCTTGACAGTTACCGGACCCTGGTTTGAGTCCCGGACGGAGCTACTTCCCGAATTCACTATAAAATGATTCTGAAATCATTCTTTACAATTATTTGATACTTCATAACTATTCCGTATCCATGCTTCATTGGCCTAAACATATTATGAATTAGGTGTATACCTAATATATTAACCTGGTGATAGGCGCAATTGATGAACATTATGAAAGTTATATCTTTAAAAAATGCCTCAAAATATATTCATATTTCATCATCAATGCTCCATGCTCCATAACAGGTTGCGGTCTGGCAGGTATAATGATCATGATGTAGCCTGGACTACTTAGCAACAGCAACACTTCCACTGAAGTTGTTATTGTCAGGTATGGTCCCCCGTACTCTTCTGTTCTCCTTAAAACGACCAGAACGTGAAACTTTGAGATTCCGTCTACAGGTTTTCTCATTGAACATTGGCTCAAACTCTGCATCGTCAAAGGCTTCGGCATCTGGGAAGGTTTCCTTTCCCTTTGAGTCCGGGGTAGATTTGGAGGAGATAGGAGACATCTTCTCCCCAGAAGGTTGGGTCTCACCAGATTCTTGGGTTGTTGGAATACTCTTCCTTGTCACAAATGCTCTCCACCAAGGGTATCTCACAGGCGCTGCCATATCTGGACCATTAAGTTTCACCTGCAAGATACATTAGTGTATGTCAATATAGACAAACTGGTATTGAGAAAAAATTATCAATCATGCCATAAAAATTCTATCAATAATAGAAAATATAGGAAGTCATGTTCATATAGCTGTCATGTAAACATGCTATACGTTTGTGATCAGCCATGATGGATAATATGTCATACACCTGCCATCAACTCACCTGTATGTTTTCAGCCCTCTGGTGTCTCCTTTAGTATCTCCAAGGGGGTTCAACGTGAGGTTAGTCCTCGGCTGAGGACAACATGACCCGCACACAGACCTTCTAAAACCGTGTAGATTCCAAGTTGTTTACAGCTGCATCCACTTGGAAGACTCAATCTACAACATCCAATCAAGGCTAGAATCTACACGAAGGCCAATGTTTTAAGTAGAAAAACGACTGTAAATAACTGACTTCTGATGTATTCCTTGTCACTGAGAGGCAACAAATGTTACAGGTATCGGAATACAGCTGTCTATATCGCCTACAAACAAAACCCCACCCATGCACACCTGATTGGTGCACGTAAAACTGGGAGAGAAGTTACCTCCCTGGAAGCCTGCAGGAAGAATACCTGACCTGACAGCCAGAGTAACACAGTATCTGAGAACTAGACACACAGAAGAAACAATACATGCAAAGTCCTCCACACCCTTACATTTAGAAACAGGGTGACTAATCGTGTCTGAGTCCCAAATTGGCACCCTATTCCCCACATAGGGCACTACTGTTGACCACAGTCCTATGGTACCGGTTCAAAAGTAGTGCACTATATAGGGAATAGGGTGCCATTTGAGACACATTCCATGTGTGTACCCTCAGGTACAGGGCGTCCACCATTGTTGCTCTCTTCAGCACCAGCGCTATTGAGCCATCGTTGTCCTATTGAAGGTGTGGTAGAGTACGTGTGTGTTGTCGTTGCATTGCACCATGACGCAGACATTGCTTTGAGCAATTGAATTGTAGCCTATCCTAAACGTACACATAAAAGATGGAGCAAAATGTCATTTTACATCCTTTTAATAAATCAGCATTTGATAAATTACAATCTTAATTGCACCCATCACAAAAATACTTTTAATAAAATGGATTCGTAGAAAGGATTTCAATTATTATCAATAATGGAAAACGGAGATGGTGTAAACTCTGTCGCCGTGACGTTGTTTGGAGAAGGCGAACTCCACATCACCTATAGCTGCTCCAGGCAGTTTTATAGTCTGAACATTTACACTTCATGTTTCCTGACTTTAGTATGTGTCAAATAGTGGCAGAACACTACGAGGTCTAGTCCTTACCCATACTAGATGTTTGGCAGTCTACGAGTAGCTATTACTGAACAAAAATATAAACGCAACATGTAGTGTTGGTTTCATGAGCTGAAATAAGATCCCAAATGTTCCATACACACAAAAAGCTTATTTCTCTAAAATGTTGTGCACACATTTATTTACATCCCTGTGAGTATTTTTCCTTAGTCAGGATAATCCAACCACCAGACAGGTGTGGCATATCAAGAAGCTGGTTAAACAGCATGATCATTACACAGGTGCACCTTGTGCTGGGGATTATAAAAGTTCACTCTAAAATGTACAGTTTTGTCACAACACAATGCCACAGATATCTCAAGTTTTGAGGGAGCGTGCAATTGGCAAGCTGACTGCAGGAATGTCCACCAGAGAATTGAATGTTCATTTCTCTACCATAAGCAGGCATATTTTTAGAGAATTTGGCAGTATGTCCAACTGACCTCACAACCACGTGTAACCACGTCATCCCAGGACCTCCACATCCGGCTTCTTTACCTGCGGGATTGTCTGAGACCAGCCACCCGGACAGCTGATAGAACTGAGGAGTCTTTCTGTCTGTAATAAAGCCCTTGTGTGGGGAAAAAAACGAATTCTGATTGGGCAGGGGAGCACCCATGGGTAGGCCTGGGAGGACATAGGCCCACCCAGTCTTATGAAATCCATAGATAAGGGCCTAATTCAGTTATTGCGACTGATTTCCTTATTTGCACTGTAACTCAGTAAATTCTGTTGAAATTGTTGTATGCTGCGTTAATATTTTTGTTCAGTGTGTGAATATGTATATACATATATTACCCCATGGTATTCCACTAAAGTATGAATATTAATATATATATTATATTAATTAATTTAAAAGAATGAGAAGTTCGATTCAAAAGTTCTGTAAACATTTAGGCTCACACACATTTCACCCAAACCATATACTACTATAACTCGGTATATTTTTATAGTACCAGCAAACAGTTGCAGATGGAACTTCAACAGTGCCACTCAAACTGGGTTTCTAAGCATTTCCTTACAAGTTTAACCTGCTCTGTTTACCAATTCCTTTAGGGTTTTGTTGTATTTTGACAATGGAACACATCGCAGATCCTTGACAACCTATCAGTTTCAGGGTGAAAAAAAGCACGATGCTGAAAACATAAAGAAATCTTCACAAAATAAATTGATCAGCACAGTGCTTCATACATAGACCATCCATCCATATCTCACCCTACAGGATCACACAGTTACTGAGTCATGAGACTCATTGACCAAGAAGCACACAACGAACACACTTGAGCAGACAATCACTATACAGACAGACATCAACCAAGAAGAATGTGTTAGTGTGATGATGCTAGATTTATGGAAACATGTTTTTATTGTCACAGACACCGGAAAACGGGCAGTGAAATGTGTTGTTTTACAGGGTCAGCCATGGTAGTACAGCGACCCTGGAGCAAATTAGGGTTAAGTGCCTTGCTCAAAGGCACATTGACTGATTTTGAACCTTGTCGGCTCGGGTATTCAAACCAGCAACCTTCGTTTACTGGCCCAACACTTACCGCTAGGCTACTTGACGCCATGAAAGGTGTGTGGAAATGTTGGAATCAATGGCTTTTTCTAAAATGGCACCCTACTCACTATATAGTGTACACTACTGTTAACCAGAGCCCTATGGGGCCTGTTCAGAAGTAATGAAAATAGGGTGCCATTTGGGACGTATCCAGTACCTTGTCCCTCTTAAGGAGAATATGTCAGGATGTGACAACCTTTGACCTTACTGTAACAAGACATGATGTCTGACTGACGTACCACAGACTCAACTTCAACACTCATGCTTATGGGAGAGAAGTAATGGAAGCTAAAATCTGACCACAATAGAAACATTTGGGAATTTTGACACTTCATATAATGACAGACATGATGGCTTGAGATTCCTCTGGTATGGAATAAATCAAACATCCTATTCCTGCCCAGCAACAGACAGGGCTCCAGCCCATCCTGCCCAGCAACAGACAGGGCTCCAGTCCTTCAAAACAAGACGTCTTCATGCTCTATCAGGAGCTGTATGATGAGTTTCTGATGCCTCATGTCGTTCAGAGTGGCCAGGGCGTTCTGTTCAGGCGGCTGCATTAACGTCGGACCAAACACAATCCCCAGGTTCTCAGAATTCATGAAATTGTCCTTTTCAAACATGGTGACCCTGTGAGAAAGATGATTATTATATTAGTCAGAAAGGTGAGAAACAACATATGTGTATGTAAGACTACATCACTGATTCAACCCCATGAAGATCAGATGCAGTGTGTGTTTCATCACTTCTTGAGATGCATCATCAGGTAGCGTAGGGTCTCGTAGTGGGCTGGCGGGAGCTGCAGCAGTCCCTCGTGGATGGCCTCCAGTCTGGTGTCTGGGTTGGGGATTTCTACCAGGAGGAAGTACTACTGTTAGTTACATTCACCTGATAAATAGCCGTGCCACAGACCTGAACATTTTCCTTAGCTCCCCAAGCTAGTGCCTAGCCTTTAGCTCAGTACACAGTCAGTCATTGCGCTGGAGACCCAAGGTGCATTGAGCTAATTGTGGGAATAAGTATGGGAGTACGTACTTGCAGCTTGTATGAATTTGGAGTACACGTGGAATGTGATGACTGGAATGGGCAGGTCTCTCAGATAGAGCTTCAGAGCTCCAGCGATGATGTTGATGTCGTTGTACACATTGGCACTGATGTCTGCCTTCTCGCCATCTGCAGAGATGACACACCAGGCACATTATGTACCGACCAGACTGCAGTATA
The DNA here is from genome assembly GCF_045791955.1 of Oncorhynchus clarkii lewisi. Classification (NCBI taxonomy): domain Eukaryota; kingdom Metazoa; phylum Chordata; class Actinopteri; order Salmoniformes; family Salmonidae; genus Oncorhynchus; species Oncorhynchus clarkii. The sequence continues at coordinate 7,194,914 of NC_092149.1, read as the reverse complement.
TTCACTACAATTACCACAATGCAACATAATTGCCCTTTACACCTCACATAACGACATCCGGCAGTCTGATACGGCTTTCCTGTGCTCATGTGCTTTTCATTTGAACCTATGGACTTTCATGTCTCATAACCTTAAACCAGACCTAAGCCCGGAGGCAAAGGAAATTAAGTTAACACAAACCTCGGTCAAAGGCGAGCCTCACGTCCTCAATGTGTTCTGAGAAGCCAGACACTCTGTAGAGGCCCTCAGACTGTAGACCTGCAAGCAGCAACACAGAGAGTCGATTTTCTCTACTCTCTATACCCTCTTTCACCCCATGCAGTCTCTACTAAATAAACTCAACAAGCTCTTTGGATCAACAAAATTATTCAACAAGGATGGCCTTTATTTCAACCAATGGAGCCTCGAGGCAGATTACAGTACTTTGGGGAAATGACATATTTTGATTAAAATGTTGATTAAGTCTATTATATATACTGTATTTTAGAAATAACACATCCAGTTGAAATAACCCTTTTGAGAGTAGTTCAACACAGTTCAAATGGACAATTTTCTTTCACTAAATGTAGCAATCTCTACCTGGAACAGCATAAAGAGGACTGGCCACCTCTCAGAGCCTGGTTCCTTCCTAGGTTCCTGCCTTTTTAGGGAGTATTTCCTAGCCACCGTGCTTCTACACCTGCATTGCTTGCTGTTTGGGGTTTTATGCTGGGTTTCTGTATAAGCACTTTGACATCTGCTGATGTAAAAATGGATTTATAAATACATTTGATTGATTGAATTTGATGCTAATTTAAAAGATTGGTTTACACAGCACTTCATTTAGGTAGTCTCCTTAACCCCGGTCCAAGAGAGCCAATACATTTTAGTAATTTAGCAGATGCTTTTATCCAGAGCAACTTACAGTTGTGGGTGCATACATTAAAGTACAGGTCCCCCGTGGGAATCGAACCCACAACCCTGGCGTTGCTAGTGCCATTCTCTACCAACTGAGCCACACAAGACCATATCACAGACATCCATTTTCACCTTGAAATTTGAATATTCTTTCAGTTTAGCTAACAACATGCAGGGTGCACCTGGCTTAAATGTCACAGAAACATTCTAAACGGTACCTCGTAGTTCTATCTCCTTGATACACATGTCCACCACCATGGGCCGTGTGGTGTTGTGGGCCTTGACCAGGGTAGTGAGGTCACAGCTGAACACCTTCTTAATCCTGTGCAGGTCTGGCTGACAGTCGCTGGGCACCAGCTTGGAACACTGCTTGTGTACGTTCAGCCCACAGTCTGGAAACCACAGGTCAGAGAGGTGGTCAGTCAGTGTTAAAATACACACACACACAGAAAGGATTTATTCCAATCTTATAATCTGACATGATTATGGTCGACTTCTTCTAAAACAACATGTAACACATTACAGAGGGGTTAGAGATAACAAGTAGTACAGTGATTATCCCAATCTCAGAGAGAAAGCCCAGCCAGCTACGGTAAGACCAGGCTGCTTCAATATGCCATGGTGGGCCACGTCACAGCAGAGGGTCTTGGACAGCTGGGGGTGAGAGAGCAGAGCACCACCTCTCTGTGTGGCATCACTGTCCCAGTCTGGCCTGCACGCACACACACACCGTGACGAAGAGAGCAAGCTGCCTCTCAGGGAGATGCCACAGGAATGTAACCTAGGTTGAGGTTTCTCTGACTCAATAAGAACATCCAGCTAAATCATTCATCACTGATAGTTGCGTTGTTACTACCAAGAAATACCCAGCATTATTGCTGGTCCGCTGACTGGGGTTCCTTATTCTCAGATACAGACAGATTAAAAATAGAGAAAAAAAACAGAGAGAGACTGTCAGACAGAAAAAGATGGAGAAAGAGATGGACAGACAAAGAGATAGGGAGGAAGAAGACAAGCTAAGCATGCCAGATAAGAAGGAAGAGAGAGGAAACACAGAGAGAGCGAGAGAGTTGGGGATAGGGAGGAAGAGAGAGAGAACAGAGAGAGAGATGGGAATAGGGAGGAAGAGAAAGAGAACAGAGAGAAGAGAGATGACAGGGAGAAAGAGAGACAATGAGGATAGAAAGCCAGTCATCAGTTGTGTATCTCTGTGTGTTAGAGGACTGCTTCAGATACAACTGGAAGTACTAAAGAAGTCTCTTCTGATTCCCATAGGGCACAGGGCTGTCTGATGACACCAGTGTTTGCCTGGGGCTTATAAGCATGGCTAATATCTGAACAACAAACCATCTGTCTACAGAGAAAAACAGCCACGTTAGTCCTCCTTTCAACACATCCATGTCAGGATTGTATCCAGGCCATAATAGAACCCTGTGTCTATCGCAGAGAGTTTAGGGACTTTCCAAACCTACTTGTCTACTGGTCAACTAGCCTCAATTGTGCCAAAGTCTTGCTAAGTTGTAAATGTTTGTAATGTATTTATATTGTGTGTCTGAACCCTATACTTCACTGCACCAGTGAAGAGAGAGAGAGAGAGAGCCTAGTGGTTAGAGCGTTGGGCCATTAACCGAAAGGTTGCTGGAACGAATCCTTGAGCTGACAAGGTAAATAAATCTGTCGTTCTGCCCCTGAACAAGGCAGTTAATCCACTGTTCCCCAGTAGGCCGTCATTGTAAATAAGAAATTGTTCTAAACTGGCTTGCCTCGTTAAATAAAATAATACAGTCTGATCTGTTTTTCAGCCAACAAACATTTCAACAAGTTCACTAGGATACAACATTATTGATCAGTAGAATTGTTAGGTGGTGTTCATAAATACTAGGGTTGCAAAGGGTGGTTCATTTACTGGAAACTTTCAAGTTATCACAAGACATCTAGTGGTGCTTTTGGGGTATTTCAGATAATTACAGATACCTGTGATAATCTCTGGCCCTCTGTGTGTTCTTATTACCTGTAAAAAATATATAAAACACATTTCTATTTTACCTTTATTTAACTAGGCAAGTCAGTTAAGACTTATTTTGTTCTGCCTTGTTCAGGGGCAGAACAACAGATTTGTACCTTGTCAGCTCGGGGATTTGAACTTGCAACCTTTCGGTTACTAGTCCAATGCTCTAACCACTAGGCTAAAAAAAGTGTTAAATAAATCAAAATATATTTTGTATTTTATTTGAGATTATTCAAAGTTTCCACCCTTTGCCTTGATGACTCTTGGCATTCTCTCAACCTGCTTCATGAGGAATGCTTTTCCAACAGTCTTGAAGGAGTTTCCACATGTGCTAAGCACTTGTTTCCTTCACTCTGCGGTCCAACTCATTCCAAACCATCTCAATTGGGTTGAGATCGGGTGATTGTGGAGGCCAGATCATCTGATGCAGCACTTCATCACTCTCCTTCTTGGTCAAATAGCCCTTACACAGCCTGTAGGTGTGTTTTGGGTCGTTGTCCTGTTGAAAGACAAATGATAGTTCCACTAAGCGCAAACCAGCTGGGATGGAGTATCGCTGCAGAATGCTGTGGTAGCCACGCTGGTTAAGTGTGCCTTGAATTCTAAATAAATCACAGACAGTGTCACCAGAAAAACACTCCCACACCTCCTCCTCCATGCTTCATGGTGGGAACCACACATGCGGAGATCATCAGTTTACCTACTCTGCATCTCACAAAGACAAAATCTCAAATTTGGACACGTCAGACCAGAGGACAGATTTCCACCAGTCTATTGTCCATTGCTTATGTTTCTTGGCCCAAACAAGTCTCTTATTATTATTGGTGTCCTTTAGTAGTGGATACTTTGCAGCAATTCAGCCTGATTCACGCAGTCTCTTCTGAACAGTTGATGTTGAGATGTGTCTGTCTGTTAATTGAACTCTGTGAAGCATTTATTTGGGCTGCAATCTGAGGTGCAGTTAACTCTAATGCACTTATCCTCTGCAGCAGAGGTAACTCTGGGTCTTCCTTTCCTGTGGCGGTCCTCATGAGAGCCAGTTTCATCATAGTGCTTGATGGTTTTTGTGACTGCACTTGAAGAAACTTTCAAAGTTCTTAAAATGTTCCTGATTGACTGACCTTAAATTAATGGACTATCTTTTCTCTGCTTATATGAGCTGTTCTCCCCATAATATGGACTTGGTCTTTTACCAAATAGGGCTATGTTCTGCATACCACCCATTCCTTGTCACAGCAGATTGGCTCAAATGCATTAAAGAAATTCACACCTGTTAATTGAAATGCATTCAAGGTGACTACCTCATGAAGCTGGTTGAAAGAATGCCAAGTGTGTGCAAAACTGTCATCAAGGCAAAGGGTGGCAACTTTGAAGAATCTCAAATACCTTCAGATGTGTTTAGCACTTTTTTGGTTACTACATGATTCCATGTGTGTTATTTCATAGTTTTGATGTCTTCACTATTATTCTACAGTGTAGAAAATAGTAAAAAGAAAGAAAACTGGTGGCAGTTGTGACAAAAGTTAATAGTAAATAGTGTCACAGTTCATTGAAAATAATGCCATTGTTGATTAGATGCTTTTTGCATTATTATGCTGTTCTCTCTTCAACCATATGGTCTATCTACTAGAAACTCATGGACAATATGGTAACTTACTTTGCAACCCTAAATATTACATCATTTTATCTGGCAGGAAGTGCCAAGGACAGCTACAGTACATGTGTCCCTTTTCACTCAATTTAACTTCAGGATTGGAATGATATGAACAGTATTGTGATATTTTCCCCATGTACTGAAGCACTGAAATGGGTTAAAACCACTCCTTAAAAAGGATCTCCATTACAAAGCGATCAAGAAAGCATGACAGCACGGCCAGGCAGCACGGCCAGGCAGCACGGCCAGGCAGCACGGCCAGGCAGCACGGCCAGGCAGCACGGCCAGGCAGGATTGTTTTGATCTCGCAGACTGGGATATGTTCCGGGTAGCCTCAGAGTAATATCGACAAATACGCTGATTCGAGTGAATTTATAAGAAAGTGTATAGGAGATGTATCTACTGTGACTATTAAAACCTACCCTAACCAGAAACTGTGGATAGACGGCGGCATTCGCGCAAAACTGAAAGCGCAAATCACCACATTTAACCATGGAAAAGTGACTGGGAATATGGCCAAATACAAACAGTGTAGTTATTCCCTCCGCAAGGCAATCAAACAAGCACCTCAGGGACACCAACGTCTTGCTTCCGGACAAACTAAAACACCTTCTTTGACCGCTTTGAGGGTAATACAGTGCCACAGACACGGCCTGCTACCAAGGACTGTGGGCTCTCCTTCTCCGTGGCCGACGTGAGTAAGGCATTCAAAAGTTAACCATCGCAAGGCTGCCAGCCCAGACGGCATCCCTAGCCGCGTCCTCAGAGCATGTGCAGACCAGCTGGCGTGTTAACGGACATATTCCATCTCTCCTTATCCCAGTCTGCTGTCCCCACATGATTCAATATGGCCACCGTTGTTCCAGTACCCAAGAAAACAAAGGTAACTGAACTAAATGACTATTGCCCCATAGCACTCACTTGTCATCATGAAGTGCTTTGCGAGACTAGTCAAGGATCATATCACCTCCACCTTAGCTGTCACCCTAGACCCACTTCAAATTTTCTTACCGCCCAAATAGGTCCACAGACGATGCAATCGCCATCACACTGCCCTATCCCATCTGGACAAGAGGATTACCTATGTAAGAATGCTGTTCATTGACTACAGCTCAGCATTCAACACCATAGTACCCTCCAAGCTCATCATTAAGCTTGAGGCCCTGGGTCTCAACCCCCACCCTGTGTAATTGGGTCCTGGACATCCTGATGGGCCGCCCCCAGGTGGTGAAGGTAGGAAATAACCACCAACCATCTCCACTTCACTGATCGTCAACAATGGGGCCCCACAAGGGTGCGTGCTCAGCCCCCTCCTGTACTCCCTGTTCACCCATGACTGCGTGGCCATGCACACCTCCAACTCAATCATCAAGTTTGCAGACCACACAACAGTAGTAGGCTTGATTATCAACAATGACGAGACAGCCTACAAGGAGGAGATGAGGGCACTCGGAGTGTGGTGTCAGGAAAACAACCTCTTACTCAAAGTCAACAAAACAAAGAAGATGATCGTGGACTTCAGGAAACAGCAGCGGGAGCACCCCCCTATCCACATCAATGGGACAGCAGTGGAGAAGGTGGAAAGTTACGTTCCTCGGTGTACACATCACAGAAACTGAAATGGTCCATCCACACAGACAGTCTGGTGAAGGCGGCACAACAGCGCCTCTTCAACCTCAAGAGGCTGAAGAAAATGTGGCGTGTCACCTAAAACCTTCAAACTTTTACAGATGCACAATTGAGAGCATCCTGTCTGGTGTATCACCGCCTGGTACAGCAACTGCACCTTCCTCAACCACAAGGCTCTCCAAAGGGTGGTGCGTTCTTCCCCTCGCATCACCGGGGGCAAACTACCTGCCCTCCAGGACACCTACAGCACCTGATGTCACAGGAAGGCCAAAAAGATCAAAGGACAACAACCACCCGAGCCACTGCCTGTTCACCCTGCTACCATCCAGAAGGCGAGGTCAGTACAGGTGCATCAAAGCTGGGACCGAGAGACTGAAAAACAGCTTATATCTCAAGGCCATCAGACTTTTAAAACAGCCAATAACATAGAGGCTGCTGCCTACATACAGACTCAATCATTGGCCACTTTAATAAATGGATCACTAGTCACTAAGAATGCCACTTTAATAATGTTTACATATCTTGCATTCCTCGTTAACATTACTCATATACTGTATTTTATACATTCTATTGCATCTTGCCTATGCCACTATCATTGCTCATTCATATATTTATATATTCTTATTCCATTATTTTACTTAGGTGTGTGTATTAGGTAGTTGTGGAATTTTTAGATTACCATGTTAGATATTGCTGCACTGTCAGAACTAGAAGCACAAGCATTTCGCTACACTCGCATCTGCTAACCATGTGTATGTGACCAATAAAATTGGATTTGACAGCACAGCCAGCCAGCACAGCCAGCCTTGTTGCAGTTTTGTGGATCCAGTATTTGGATGTCCTTGCTTGACTGGGTGTGTCCCGTTGATGCACCTTCTAAGCTCTCTGTGAGCGTCTGTCTTGTTTATAAATAGTTGACAGCCATAGTCACAGGGGGAACTGGTTTGTCCCAGGTGTCACTGAGGAATGCTAAATTACTACATTTCACAGGCCTCATCCAACCATTGATTTACATGGAACAGACCACATTTCACAGGCCTCATCCAACCATTGATTTACATGGAACAGACCACATTTCACAGGCCTCATCCAACCATTGATTTACATGGAACAGACCACATTTCACAGGCCTCATCAAACCATTGATTTACATGAAACAGACCACATTTCCTGGGCTCTACATTCCATGACATGATCCAGGCTTAGACGTAATATTGTAATACCCTTTTTATTGTCATAGCATTTAAAAATAAAGACATTATTAGGCATTTCAAGTTTGATATCTCATGTGTTACAATTAGTCACATGACATTAGTCACATGACATGAAACCCAACCGGACAGAGACGTCCGATCAGTTCAATTTGATTGATATTTGATCAAACGTGAATTCTTGAAATAAATCAAAACTTGGAAGTCATATTGTTTATTTGTGGTAAACACGGGGGATAAAATGAGACAAAGCCTGGTTACATGGATGATTTATTGAACATGTTAACAGGACCCCGAGGGTCTGATCAGGGATGTTACCAGGACCCTGAGGGTCTGATCAGGGATGTTAACAGGACTCCGAGGGTCTGATCAGGGATGTTAACAGGACTCCGAGGGTCTGATCAGGGATGTTAACAGGACTCCGAGGGTCTGATCAGGGATGTTAACAGGACTCCAAGGGTCTGATCAGGGATTGGAGTTATTTTCTTTAGGCTTTCATCCCAAATTGCATCCTATTCCCTGTAAAACTTTAGATCAGAACCCTATGAGCCCTACACACGTGGACTACATAGGGAATAGGGTGATATTTGGGATGGTACTCTAATGTAATGAAGTACCCATGAAAGGTCAGTGATGGTAGCTAGGTCAGCAATGTTGGGATGTCTGAATGGAAGAGGAGGGTACCTGAGCAGTGGACCCCTTGGGCTATGAGGCCCCACATGAAGTTGGCGCAATACTCGCACCAGTGAGGCCCTCGGAAAGTATGAACCTATGGAAGGGTGAGACAACACAGCAACAGATTAGAGTCTGGAAGACACACACACCTTCTCGCTCTCACTGAACAAACATAACTCTCTAAATCACACACGCACACAGTAAACAAACATAACTCTAAATCACACATACCTCACTGAACAAACATAACTCTAAATCACACACACATATACGCAAACAGACAAACACACAAGATCTGTGAATTTTCTCATTCATTGTATTTCTGGAGGTGAGTTGGCCCCAGGGCAGGTTAGACGGTTACTGTAGGTGAGTAGTACCCAGGTCAGATGGTTACTGTAGGTGAGTAGGCCCCAGGGCAGGTTAGACGGTTACTGTAGGTGAGTAGTACCCAGGTCAGATGGTTACTGTAGGTGAGTGGGACCCAGGTCAGATGGTTACTGTAGGTGAGTGGGACCCAGGTCAGATGGTTACTGTAGGTGAGTGGCCCCAGGGCAGGTCAGATGGTTACTGTAGGCGAGTAGGACCCAGGGCAGGTCAGATGGTTACTGTAGGTGAGTAGTACCCAGGTCAGATGGTTACTATAGGTGAGTGGGACCCAGGTCAGATGGTTACTGTAGGCGAGTAGGACCCAGGTCAGAAGGTTACTGTAGGTGAGTGGGACCCAGGTCAGATGGTTACTGTAGGTGAGTGGCCCCAGGTCAGATGGTTACTGTAGGCGAGTGGCCCCAGGTCAGATGGTTACTGTAGGCGAGTAGTACCCAGGTCAGATGGTTACTGTAGGTGAGTGGGACCCAGGTCAGATGGTTACTGTAGGCGAGTAGTACCCAGGTCAGATGGTTACTGTAGGTGAGTGGGACCCAGGTCAGATGGTTACTGTAGGTGAGTGGCCCCAGGGCAGGTCAGATGGTTACTGTAGGCGAGTGGGACCCAGGTCAGATGGTTACTGTAGGCGAGTAGGACCCAGGGCAGGTCAGATGGTTACTGTAGGCGAGTAGGACCCAGGGCAGGTCAGATGGTTACTGTAGGCGAGTAGGACCCAGGGCAGGTCAGATGGTTACTGTAGGCGAGTAGGACCCAGGGCAGGTCAGATGGTTACTGTAGGCGAGTAGGACCCAGGGCAGGTCAGATGGTTACTGTAGGCGAGTAGGCCCCAGGGCAGGTCAGATGGTTACTGTCGGCGAGTAGGCCCCAATAGGCTGCTCTGGGTCGGACGTGGCTTACTGTCCTACGGGCTGCTCTGGGTCGGACGTGGCTTAATGTCCTACGGGCTGCTCTGGGTCGGACGTGGCTTACTGTGCTATAGGCTGCTCTGGGTCGGACGTGGCTTACTGTGCTATGGGCTGCTCTGGGTCAGACATGGCTTACTGTCATATGGGCTGCTTTGGGTCGGACGTGGCTTACTGTGCTATAGGTTGCTCTGGCTTGGGAAGTAACTATTACACCATGTCAAAATAGAGGGATACCTGTTTACCTGGATGTGTCACAGCTCTTCACACTGTGCTTAGTAATGACAGAGGAATGTCTCTTCAGTAAGGCAGGTTTGGGTCCCAAATGGCACCCTATACCCTATATAGTGCACTACTTTGCCCTGGTGAAACTAGTCCTCTATCTAGGGAATAGGGTGCCCTGGTCTCTGGTCAGCCCTGGTCTCTGGTCCCGGTCTACAGTGGAAGGGAGGGAGGGACCCCAAGCCCAGTCTACAGTGGGAGGGAGGGAGGGACCCCAAGCCCAGTCTACAGTGGGAGGGAGGGACCCCATGCCCAGTCTACAGTGGGAGGGACCCCATGCCCAGTCTACAGTGGGAGGGAAGAAGGGACCCCAAGCCCAATGAGTGACTGTGTATACAAGTCAGATTAAAAGGATTTACAAAGTGTCTGGCATCTGTTCCTGCCCGGGCTGCTGGATACATGCAAACATGTTCACACACACGCAAGCCTGCACCGACCACTTCACTAAAGAGTTATTAGGTTACGTTAGATTGATAGAAGAGAGTACAATAGTACAGATAAGGGCTCTTGACAGGTGCTGAGCAGCTGGGTGGTTTGTTGTTCCATTCTGAAATGGGACCAGACACTAGGCTGGAGAGCTGGAGGTTAGGAGGCCATTCTACCCTGCAGGCTCACTGAAACCTGAGACACAATGGCAGGAATGTATTCAGGTGCCCATGAGGAGAGATCGCTTTCTCTCTCTCAATTCAATTTAAGGGCTTTATTGGCATGGGAAACGTATGTTAACATTGTCAAAGCAAGTGAACCAAATAATAAACAAAAGTGAAATAAACAAAAATGAACAGTAAACATTACACTCACAAAAGTTCCAAAGGAATAAAAAGACATTACAAATGTCATATTATGTGCAAAAATGTCAAGTACAAAAGGGAAAATAAATAAACAGAAATATGGGTTATATTTATACTTCACTGGTTGTCCTTTTATTGTGGCAACAGGTCACAAATACTGCTGCTGTGATGGCACACTGGTATTTCACCCAATAGATATGAGAGTTTATCAAAATTGGATTTGTTTTCAAATTCTTTGTGGGTTTGTGTAATCTGAGGGAAATGTGGGTCTCTAATATGGTCATACATTTGGCAGGAGGTTAGGAAGTGCATCTCAGTTACCACCTCATTTTGTGGGCAGTGAGCACATAGCCTGTCTTCTCGAGAGCCATGTCTGCCTACGCAGCCTCTCAATAGCGAGGCTATACTCACTGAGTCTGTACATAGTCAAAGATCTCCTACATTTTGGGTCAGTTACTGTGGTCAGGTATTCTGCCACTGTGTCCTCTCTGTTTAGGGCCAAGTAGCATTCTAGTTTGCCCTGTTGTTTTTGTTCATTCTTTCCAATGTATCAAAAAAGTATATTTTTGTTTTCTTATGATTTGGTTGAGTCCAATTGTGTTGCTGTCCTGGGGCTCTGTGGGGTCTGCAAACAGAGCCCCAGGACCAGCTTGCTTGTTATCAACAGTTTGGGAATCACTTCCTTTTAGGTGGTTGTAGAATTTAATGGCTCTTTTCTGGATTTTGATAATTAGCAGATATCGGCCTAATTCTGCTCTGCATGCATTATTTGGTGTTTTACATTGTACACAGAGGATATTTGTGTTTGTCGCATTTTGTGAATTCTTGGTTGGTGAGCGGACCCCAGACCTCACAACCATAAAGGGCAATGGGTTCTATAACTGATTTAAGTATTTTTAGCCAGATCCTAATTGGTATGTCAAATTTTATTTCCTTTTGGTGACATAGAAGGCTTTGTGGAAGTTACCTGTGGCACTAAGGCCGAGGTACGTATAGTTTTTTGTGTGCTCTAGGGAAACGGTGTCTAGATGGAATTTGTGGTCCTGGCAACCGGACCTTTATTGGAACACCATTATTTTAGTCTTAAATTATATTTTTTTTACCCCTTTTTCTCCCGAATTTTGTGGTATCCAATTAGTTACAGTCTTGTCTCATCGCTGCAACTGCCGTACGGACTCAGGAGAGGCGAAGGTCGAGAGCCATGCGTCCTCCAAAACACAACCCAACCAAGCCGCACCACAATGCATATCCAAACTGGAAGCCAGCCGCACCAATCCCTGCCGGCCAAACACTCCCTAACCCGGACGACACTGGGCCAATTGTGCGCCACCCCATGGGCCTACCGGTCGCGGCCGGCTGCGACAGAGCCTGGGCTCGAACCCAGAATCTCTGGTGGCACAGCTAGCACTGCGATGCAGTGCCTTAGACCACTGCGCCAACGGGAGGCCATTATTTTAGTCTCACTGAGATTTACTGTCAGGGCCCAGGTCTGACCGAATCTGTGCAGAAGATCTAGGTGCTGCTGTAGGCCCTCCTTGGTTGGTGACAGAAGCACCAGATCATCAGCAAACAGTAGACATTTGACTTCAGATTCTAGTAGGGTGAGGCCGGGTGCTGCAGACTGCTCTAGAGCCCTCACCAATTCGTTGATATATATGTTGAAGATGGAGGGGGGCTTAAGATGCATCCCTGTCTCACCCCCCAGCCCTGTGGAAAGAAAATGTGTGTGTTTTGCCAATTTTAACCGTGTACATGGATTTTATAATGTGTGTTTTTTCCCCAACACCAATTTCCATCAATTTGTATAGCAGACCCTAATCCCAAACTGAGTCAAAAGCTTTTTTGAAATCAACAAAGCATGAAGACTTTGCCTGTTTGTTAGGGTGTACAGGGTGAATACATGGTCTGTTTTATGGTCATTTGGTAAAAAGCCAATTTGACATTTGCTCAGTACATTGTTTTCTCTGAGAAAATGTATGAGTCTGCTGTTAATGATAATGCAGAGGATTTTCCAAAGGTTGCTGTTGACACATATCCCACAGTAGTTATTAGGGTCACATGTCTCCACTTCTGTGGATTGGGGTGATCAGTCCTTGATTCCAGATATTGTGGAATATGCCAGAGCTAACGATGATGTTAAAGGAGTTTAAGTATAGCCAATTGGAATTTGTGGTCTGTATATTTTATCATTTCATTGAGGACACCAACCCCACAGGACTTTTTGGGTTGGAGGGTTTGTATTTTGTCCTGTAGTTCATTCAATGTAATTTGATAATCTAGTGGGTTCTGGTAGTCTTGTATGGTTGATTCTAAAATGTGTATTTGATCAGGTTTCTGCTGTTTGTTCTTTCTTGTAGGGCCATAAAGATTGGAGAAGTGGTTTACCCATTCATTTTCATTTTGGATAGATAACTCTGTTTGTTTAGGGTTTTCTAAGAGTCTATGGATTCTTCAATTACATTGAGCTGATTTCAGACGTGCTGTTCCTTCTTTTTCCGTATTGTATGTCTGTATTGTTTTAGTGATTCACCATAGTGAAGGCTGAGGTTCTGAGTCTCTATGTTTTTGGTTGGATAGGTTTCTCAATTTCTTTCTTAGGATTTTGCTTTCTTCATGAAATAATTTGTGATTGTTAATTTTCTCTGGTTTTCTGTTTGAAATGTTTAGATTTGATGAAGCTGAGAGGTCAAGAATACTGGTTAGGTTTACTGCCAAGTTTGCGTTGGTCTCACATACCAAAATCATGTGTTGTATTCAATATTTATTTCAATATATCAACTGTATATCTGTTTTTGAAAATCAAGATGAAACAAAGAGGTTAAAGTGCTCAAAAATCTCAGCCCATTAATGTTTACAGCCGTTAATGGGTTAAAATATACGCCATATCCATGAAGCACAGTCGATAGATTTAGACATATGGCTGACAGCTGCACGTGCCCACAAGACAGCTTTCATCATGAAAGCACATGATGATGAATAACATCAGTCTCTGTGTTATAATGGTACCTAACTGGTAGCCAGTCTAGTGACAGGTAGGCAGCTCACTAAGCAGATAAAAAAAAGAGTCATTGAAATCGGTTACTTTGTCACTTTGAGGAACGTCACTTTTAAGTTTCAGATCAACCTGACAGAACTTAATCTCCCAGAGCCTGCATGGACAAGCAGAGCTGCCTGTAGGAATGGAATAATTTCCTGAGGTGAAAGAGCTTCAAACAGAGCTTTGAACAAAGAATTTACAGAGAGGCAGACCTCCTACAGAGGTCCTAAAGCAGTCGACTCTCACCCCCTCCCTCCCTCCCTCCCAGTACCTCACTACATCCTCTTTTAAAAAGGTTCAATCAAACAAACCATCTCACCTTGAAGTTGTGGATCTTGTCATAGGAGCTCTGCTTCTCGGAGGGGCAGTCTTTCAGGGTGCTGTGCCGTACCAGAGGAGAAGTGGTGATCTGTGGACAGGAAGCCAACAGTTTTAGAGGCTTCCAGAGTAACGTTTTTCTGCTCCCCAACTTGACCCTCAGGGCGAAGGCCAGTAGCTCCTGCCTCTTCCGCTCCCCTCTCTTGGTCTTGTGGACCGTTACATCTCCTGGCCCTATCCCTCCTCCCGGACCCCGGCTCCCTTCCTCCACTTCCATGGCCGCTGCCGTGTGTCTGACTGTGTCCCCCTGTCCGGGTCTCCTCTGGTGAGCCGTGTGGTGAGTGCTGGAGGACGTAGCGCCCAGTGCTGGGTAACAGACGCCGGCGGCAGCCGCCCAACGAGGAGGACACGGCCGCTGTGCTCCACTCCCCTCCTCCTCCCTCTGTTCCTCCTACTCCTCTTCCTGCTGCTGCTGGGACCCAGGAGGATACAGACTGACAGTCAGGATGGGGGCGGCTCTGCATCTGTTCTGAGCTCCAGCTCCAGGGAAAAGAAGCAGAGAGCAGCCAGCAGCAGTGGGCGGCCCCCAGGGCAGGAGTGTGCCTCACACAATGGCTCTCATTCACACACACCCAATAGGAGAGAGAGAAGTCCGGGGGGAGGGTCCCTTGGTTGGTGGGGAGGGGCTAGGAGGAGAGTCCCTTGGTTGGTGGGGAGGGGCTAGGAGGAGAGTCCCTTGGTTGGTGGGGAGGGGCTAGGTGGGTGTGTGGGGTTAGAGTGAGTGTGCGTGGGGTGAGGGGGAGCTGTCAGTACAGCTCTTCACGGCTCAGCAGCAATCTAAAGCAGGATCATTGGCTGCAGTCAAACTCTCTACAGACACAGAGAACCATGTCACACTACCTATTAGCACGTTGCCTCCCGGACATACACACTCAACTGGAGATAATACTGAACTGCCAGTAGCCCACGGTAACAAACCCCCCCACCAACAACAGTTACATAACCAAGTCCCCTCCACACAACAGGAGTCCTGGCACTATCCTTCTGGCCCAGAAGAGCCGCGACATGCTCCTAGATTCCTTCCAGTCCAGTAGAAACAGATTAGTCAACTACATCTCGACCTTCATGCCTCACAATCCACTGGTGGTCTTCCTCTCCCTGCCTAGACTGCAGCCAGACTACAAACAGCCGCTATGACTCCAGCCTGCTCCCACCAATCACTCTGCTTTGCTCTTAAACCCCCCAGCAGAACAGCACCCGACCATGATCATCCACTGGGATTGGCAGGGATTATGGCCGTAATCCCCACTCAAGGTGTAATCCCACGGTGGCCAAATCCCTGTCAGGTCCCAGGCAGAGTTCATGGTGGCCATGTCCTGACTCAATGGGGGGGCTGTTGCCGAATTTACAGCGCATTTTGAGCGACTCTCCTTCTAAACATCCACTCCTTCTAAAACACCAGGAGGGCCTCATCAGAATGAGGGAATGTCAGAATTAAACTAGAACAGAGGATTTTGTAGCTGTGATGGAATGATGAAGAGCTGGAAGGGTAGAATAGTTGAGGAAGGGAATGACCCTAAGGGAGAGATAAATATATGCTTGTAGCTCACTCAGCTCAGAGACACTTCAGCTGAAATGAGAGGATAGGCAGCTTTAAAAAGGTTGTAATAGACATAGAAGCCGTTTTAAAAATATGGCTTTGGGCCTCCTGTACACCCTCCAAACTGTAACGTAGACTGAGGACCATGTTGTGCTGTAGCTACAGAAGTAATGTCTTCTCATTTCTACCAGCATGTCAACTGTGCAATTAGATGAGACAAAACATTTACTCCACACACACAAACGGATACAAAGCTCTCCCTAACCATAACCCTATCCTCATGATTCATGCTTACAAGCAAAAACTCAAAAACAGGAAGTACCAATGACGTGCTCAATAAGGAAGTGGTTCGATGAAGTGGTTGTTAAGCTACAGGACTGTTTCACTACCATAGACTGGAATGTGTTATGGGATTCATCAGTCACCGGCTTCATTAATTGGTATCAACGACGTTGTCCCCACAGTGCCCGTACGTACATATCCCAACCAGAAGTCATGGATTACAGATAACATCCGCACTGAAAAGGCTAGGGCTGCCGCTTTCAATTAGCGGGAGGGACACTAATCAGGACACATAAATCCTGCTTCAACCTCTGACGAGCCATCAAACAGGCAAATGGTCAATGCACAACTTAGTATGATTCGATCTATGCCGGCACTGACGCTCTTAGGATGTGGCAGGGCTTGCAAACTATCACAGATTACAAAAGGGAAACCCAGCCGTGAGCTGCTCAATGACACGAGCCTACCAGATAAGGTAAATGCCTTCTATACTCGCTTTGAGGCAAGCAACACTGAACCATGCATGAGAGCACCAGTTGTTCCGGATGACTGCGGGATCACGCTCTCCGTAGCCAGTGGGAGTAATATCTTTAAACAAGTTAACATTCACAAGGCCCGGATTACCAGGATAAATATGGATTACCAGGACACTTACTCAGAGCATGCACTGACCAGCTGGCAAGTGTTTTCACTGACATTTTCAACCTCTGTCTGACCCAGTCTGTAATGCCTAGATGTTTCAAGCAGATCACCATAGTCCCAGTGCCTAAGAATGCCAAGGTAACCTGTCTAATTGATTATCACCCCGTAGCACTCACACCTGCAGCCATGAAATGCTTTGAAAGGCTGGTCATGGCTCATAAGCACTATCATCCCAGACACCCTGGACCCTCACCAATTCACAAACCTCCCTAACAGCTCCACATTGCCCTCTCCTACCTGGACAAGAGGAACACCTTAGTGCCCTCCAAGCTCATCACTAAGCTATGGACCCTGGGACTGAACACCTCCCACTGCAACTGGATCCTGGACTTCCTGACGGGCTGCCCCCAGGTGGTGAGGGTAGGCAACAACACATCCACCAAACTGACCCTCAACACGGGGACCCCTCAGAGGTGCGTACTTATTCCCCTCCTGTACTCCCTGTGGCCGCGCACGACTACAACACCATCATCATTAAGTTTGCTGATGATACCACTATGGTAGGCCTGATCCTGATGAGACAGCCTATAAGGAGATCAGAGAGACCTGGCAGTGTGGTACCAAGAAAACAGCCTCTCCCTCAACGTCAGCCAAGAAGCCGATGATGGACCACAGGAAACGAAGGGCCGAGCAGCCCCCATTCACATCGATGGGGCTGTAGTGGAGTGGGTCGAGAGCTTCAAGTTCCTCGGTGTCCACATCACTAAGGATCTATCATGGTCCACACACACCAACACAGTCGTGAAGAGGGCACGACAATGCCTCTTCACTCTCAGGAGGTTGAAAAGATTTGGCATGGGGCCTCAGAACCTCAAAAAAGGGTCTACAGCTGCACCATTGAGAACATGACTGGTTGCGTCACTGCTTGGTATCCGACCGCAAGGCGCTACAGAACATCACTGAGGCCAAACTCCCACCCATCCAGGACCTCTATACCAGGCAGTGTCAGAAGAAGGCCATAAAAATGGTCAGCCGCCCAAGTCAGACTGTTCACTCTGCTACCGCATGGCAAGCAGCACCACTGCACCAAGTCTGGAACCAACAGAACCCTGAACAGCTTCTACCTCCAAAGCCTTGAGACTATGAAATAGTTAGTCCAGTTAGCCATCTGCATTGACTGTTTTTCCACTAACTTAGACTCCTCACATACTGTACGCTGCTGCTACTGTCTATTATCTAGCCTGTTGCCTAGTCACTTTATTCCTAGTTATATGTACATAGCCGGTCCAGCATCACTACTCTGGACGGTTCTGACTTAGAATATGTGGACAACTACAAATACCTAGGTGTCTGGTTAGACTGCAAACTCTCCTTCCAGACTCACATTAAGCATCTCCAATCCAAAATTAAGCTTCCTATTTCGCAACAAAGCATCCTTCACTCATGCTGCCAAACGTACCCTTGTAAAACTGACTATCCTACCAATCCTCAACTTTGGCGATGTAATTTACAAAATAGATTCCAACACTCTACTCAGCAAATTGGATGCAGTCTATCACAGTGCCATCCGTTTTGTCACTACCCACCACTGCGACCTGTACGCTCTCGTTGGCTGGCCCTCGCTTCATACTCGTCGCCAAACCCACTGGCTCCAGGTTATCTACAAGTCTCTACTAAGTAAAGCTTATCTCAGCTCACTGATCACCATAGCAGCACCCACTCGTAGCACACGCTCCAGCAGGTATATCTCACTGGTCACCATAGCAGCACCCACTCGTAGCACACGCTCCAGCAGGTATATCTCACTGGTCACCCCCAAAGACAATTTTTCCTTTGGCTGCCTTTCCTTACAGTTCTCTGCTGCCAATGACTGGAACGAACTGCAAAAATCTCTGAAGCTGGAGACTCATATCTCCCTCACTAGCTTTAAGCACCAGCTGTCAGAGCAGCTCACAGATCACTGCACATAGCCTATCTGTACATTACCCATATGTAAATAGCCCATCCAACTACCTCATCCCCATACTGTATTTATTTATCTTGCTCCTTTGCACCCCAGTATCTCTACTTGCACATTCATCTTCTGCACATCTACCATTCCAGTGTTTAATTGCTATATTGTAATTACTTCGCACACCATGGCCTATTTATTGCCTTACCTCCCTTATTCTACCTCATTTGCACATTCAGTCAATAATACAGTAGAAAAAGTATGTTTGTTTTACTCCATGTGTAACTCTGTGTTGTTGACTGTATGTTTGTTTACTCCATGTGTAACTCTGTGTTGTTGTATGTGTCGAACTGCTTTGCTTTATCTTGGCCAGGTCGCAATTGCAAATGAGAACTTGTTCTCAACTAGCCTACCTGGTTAAATAAAGGTGAAATAAAAAAATATATAACAAAAATGAGCTTGTACCGCTGCACATCGACTCAGTACTGGTACCTTGTGTATATAGCTAAGTTATCATTACTCATTGTGTATTTATTATTACTTTTCTATTATTTAGCTTTTATTTCTCTGCATTTTTGGGAAGAGTCCGGAAGTATTTCACTGTCTACACCCGTTGTTTACAAAGCATGTATCTAAAACATTTCATTTAAAATGGCTGAACGGGTAACAGTCAGGACAGGAGAAGCTGTTTGTCACAGAGATAGACATCCTATCAAAGACCAGGAGGAGGATCTAAACTAGACGGAGCAGAGAGAAGAGTAAGGGATCTGGAGGAAGAGAGAGACAGGCGGATGAAGAAAATGTATGACACAGAAAAAGGAAGGGGGAGAGGCGGAGGGAGGGGGTATACAGTACGTATTGAGAGAGAGAGAGAGAGACTGACGGTTATGGTCTTTTTCCCTCGAGGCAGATGGCTTCTTGTCTCAGAAGAGTTTAGAATAAAATACATTTAAAAAAGGCCCTGGTTTCTTTTCAGCAGCCAGGCTCTGTTATTCACTGTGTGGGTGCAGCTGAGCAGACACAGTGGGGAGAACAGAGGATCATGGGAAAATAGAAAATAACACTAGTGTCTTTCTTTCTGTAAGGTCAGATAACCGTCCAAACAAAAACACACCATCTCATACAATTTCATCCAAACATAGACGTGAATGGGGATGTAGTCAGTGATAAAGTCTGTTTTACTATTCAGAAAGTGTAGTGAAAGGAAAACGTACAGTGCCAATTAAAACAGGCCTGCCTGTGTCTGGAAGTATGACAGATCAGCGTTGAAAGCATTCTGCCTTTTACAAAGTATGTAGCTACTGTAGAAAATCTTTATTGTAGTTGCTCAATTATTTCCCAACGCCATCTTTATAGATCATGTTGTTTCCAACAGACTAACAGGTTGCTCAAGGACGAGGTCATTAAACTTCCAAAAACAAACTACTATAACCTCAGAATAATATCCAAGCAGGCTAACCTGACATTATAGAACTAGGACCAGAACATGGACTAGAAATGCATTGATCACCTTCTTCCATCTCCCCTCCAGCACCAGTTACATTAAACCAGTAGTGAGTCTCAAACGGCTCCCTATTTTCTGCATAGTGCACTTCTTTTGACCAAAGCCCTGAGGGACCAGAGGGTATAGGGTGCCATTTGGGAAGCTGTTATAGGAGGAAACTGGCAAGAGTTTGGCCAATGTGGCAACTCCCAACACAAGTGCACAGACACATTGAGCCGTGTGAACCGAGGAGGCTGACACACAGCAGGTCACCAGACAGGTTGAGTGAGTCTCCTCCCCCCCTTCGGGAGGAATGTACACACACACACACACACACACACACACACACACACACACCTGAATGAGGATTTACAAGAGAGAGTAAAGACAGTCAGTATGTGAGGGAGCATGTTTACTGTAGCTACTGTGTGTCTGAAAAAACAGACTGACACTGGACAGAGTATTATAGTGCAGTGTTAACTAAAGTCAGTAAAGACACTGGACAGAGTATTATAGTGCAGTCTTAACTAAAGTCAGTAAAGATACAGGCTGATACTGGACAGAGTATTATAGTGCAGTGTTAACTAAAGTCAGTAAAGATACAGGCTGATACTGGACAGAGTATTATAGTGCAGTGTTAACTAAAGTCAGTAAAGACACTGGACAGAGTATTATAGTGCAGTGTTAACTAAAGTCAGTAAAGACACTGGACAGAGTATTATAGTGCAGTCTTAACTAAAGTCAGTAAAGATACTGGACAGAGTATCATAGTGCAGTGTTAACTAAAGTCAGTAAAGATACAGGCTGATACTGGACAGAGTATTATAGTGCAGTGTTAACTAAAGTCAGTAAAGATACTGGACAGAGTATTATAGTGCAGTGTTAACTAAAGTCAGTAAAGATACTGGACAGAGTATTATAGTGCAGTGTTAACTAAAGTCAGTAAAGATACAGGCTGATACTGGACAGAGTATTATAGTGCAGTGTTAACTAAAGTCAGTAAAGATACAGGCTGATACTGGACAGAGTATTATAGTGCAGTCTTAACTAAAGTCAGTAAAGACACTGGACAGAGTATCATAGTGCAGTCTTAACTAAAGTCAGTAAAGATACAGGCTGATACTGGACAGAGTATTATAGTGCAGTCTTAACTAAAGTCAGTAAAGACACTGGACAGAGTATCATAGTGCAGTGTTAACTAAAGTCAGTAAAGATACAGGCTGATACTGGACAGAGTATTATAGTGCAGTGTTAACTAAAGTCAGTAAAGATACAGGCTGATACTGGACAGAGTATTATAGTGCAGTCTTAACTAAAGTCAGTAAAGATACTGGACAGAGTATCATAGTGCAGTGTTAACTAAAGTCAGTAAAGATACAGGCTGATACTGGACAGAGTATTATAGTGCAGTGTTAACTAAAGTCAGTAAAGATACTGGACAGAGTATTATAGTGCAGTGTTAACTAAAGTCAGTAAAGATACTGGACAGAGTATTATAGTGCAGTGTTAACTAAAGTCAGTAAAGATACTGGCTGATACTGGACAGAGTATTATAGTGCAGTGTTAACTAAAGTCAGTAAAGATACTGGACAGAGTATTATAGTACAGTGTTAACTAAAGTCAGTAAAGATACTGGACAGAGTATTATAGTGCAGTGTTAACTAAAGTCAGTAAAGATACAGGCTGATACTGGACAGAGTATTATAGTGCAGTGTTAACTAAAGTCAGTAAAGATACTGGACAGAGTATTATAGTGCAGTGTTAACTAAAGTCAGTAAAGATACAGATACTGGACAGAGTATTATAGTGCAGTGTTAACTAAAGTCAGTAAAGATACTGGACAGAGTAGTATAGTGCAGTGTTTACTAAAGTCAGTAAAGACACTGGACAGAGTATTATAGTGCAGTGTTAACTAAAGTCAGTAAAGATACTAGACAGAGTATTATAGTGCAGTGTTAACTAAAGTCAGTAAAGATACAGGTCATTCTAACAAGCCTGGCTCCACTCCATAGGGACATATGCTACATCCCAAATGGCCACCTATTACCTACTTAGTACATTACATTTGACCAGAGCCCTATAGGCCCTGGTCAAAGGTAGTGCACTATAAAAGGAATAGGGTGTCATTCGGGACGCAGACGAGAGGAAACAGGAGGACTGCACTTTGACCTCCTGCTTTTTTTGGGACATGACAGACTGGCAGGTGTTTGTCCAACACTGAAAGCCTAAAATCAGGAGACCTGTCATTGGCCCAACTCATCATGGTTTCCAAGACTGCATCCCAAATGGCACCTCTTTAGTGCTCTACTTTTGATCAGGACCCATAGGGCTCTGGTCAAAAGTAGAGCATTGTATAGGGAATAGGGTGTCAGTTGGGACATAACATAAGCTTGACAGATCGAAGTGTGACACTCAAAACAACACCTTTTTACAGACACTCTGACATTACTGACTGACAGGCTGGCAAAACATGCTCTAGATATCCACTCACATGTCTGCTGGGAACCCCCCCCAAAATACTATACAAGGTCAGACAGTCTGTACTTGACCAGACCAAATACCCTAGTACATGTACTTTCTGTATATCAGGTCCTGTATGTTTCCTGACAGAAATACAGCCCATGCTATGGAGACTCCTCCCGGAGGGGTTTAGTTTTATGTTAAGGATTCATCTACGAACGTGTTGGAATCCGTCAGAGTCCATGAACTACTGACCAAGTTAAGAGCCTGCAGGGAGCTGCCTCCTGCAGTAAGGGCTTAAGGCTCTCTGTCCCCTTCACTCTAACTCTAGTGGACAGACAGTGACATGAATAGCACAGCGCTGGTGGGTGTTGGAAAGGAGCGGAGAGGAAACGGACGCCTTGCAACACCACTGACTCGGGCAGGACTGCCTTGTTGCTGTCAGACGACTGATGGAGACCCATGTGCGTCCCAAATGGCACCCTATTCCCCATATAGGGCATTACTTTACCAGGGAAAAAGTAGTGCACTACATAGGAAATATAGTGACATTTGGGAGGGATACTGTTTATCAGAACTAAATGATTTGTTCAATATTCCAAGAAGCACCAGGGGTGTGTGGCTGGTATTGGAGGAACAGAGCAGAATGTCAAGACAACTTCACCCAACCAAACATGGATGAAGGAAAGGCTTTGTGATTTTACCATGTTTAACAGTCAAAGACTGAAGAAAAATAACATTTCCAATCACAGCTAAGTGTGAAATGTGCTGTTGATATGCTATGGCTTGGTCCGGTTGCCACCTAGTGGTGAGATGTGGGAATTGCCAACACCCTAGAACGACACAGTAGAATGAAAGATTTTCACATCGGCTAATATAATGAGTCACAGACAGTCAATATCCTTCAGAAGTTAGTTGATGAGAACAAATGGTGTGAAATGTGTGATTCATCTATAGCCCTAGAACAGTGTCTGTCTGTTACACAATAACATCCCAGTCCTGTTGGTCATCATGACCTTTAATGAGAAGTGATGTCAGGAAGGAAACACCCCCCTGCAGAGACAATAAATGTCTCTTTCTCATGAGAAACGGTTACATAATGAAAAACTCCATCCTTACTGCAGATGCTGATAGAGTAGAAGGTAATGAACATGTTTTAGGGACAGGAGTTTTTCCAGACCGTGTGGCGTGACCAGGAAAAACTCTGATCTGTTACAGTCCATAGCTAAGGCCCAGAGTTGTTCCTGTTCAGGTCACAACTATAGTCAGGAAACACAACAGTAGTAGATGTAGCATGTTAATACATAGTTAACCTGGTGCTATGGGAGAGAATCACCGTCCCCAATGTCACCACCACTGTCCCCAATGTCACCACCCCCATCCCCAATGTCACCACCCCCACCACCATCCCCAATGTCACCACCACCACCACCGTCCCCAATGTCACCACCACCATCCCCAATGTCACCATCACCACCACCATCCCCAATGTCACCATCACCACCACCATCCCCAATGTCACCATCACCACCACCATCCCCAATGTCACCATCACCACCACCATCCCCAATGTCACCATCACCACCACCATCCCCAATGTCACCATCACCACCACCGATGTCACCTTCACCACCACCATCCCCAATGTCACCATCACCACCACCATCCCCAATGTCACCATCACCACCACCATCCCCAATGTCACCTTCACCACCACCATCCCCAATGTCACCATCACCACCACCATCCCCAATGTCACCTTCACCACCACCGATGTCACCTTCACCACCACCGATGTCACCGTCACCACCACTCACCAGCCCCACCAATGTCACCACCACCACCATCCCCAATGTCACCACCACCCCCACCAATATCACCCCCACCATCGATGTCACCGTCACCACCACTCACCAGCCCCACCAATGTCATCACCAAAGTAACTTTTCATAGCACTTTGTTACATAAAGAATGTCAAAGTGATGTACCGTAACACCTCACCTTCCTGTCCTCTCTCTGGAAGGTGACCCTATGGGGTTCAGTGCGTCTCCGGCTCAGCCGGTGCCCCATCTTGTCCTTCAGCAGGGATGTGTAGCCCAGGTGTTCATAGATGGGGTTGGTGGTCATCTTGGCGATGTACTCTGCTGCCTTGGTCTCGATGTACAGGGTGATGAGGCCATCCGTCACCAGGTCATGGACCGTCTCAAAGCGCTTCTCCCCCACAAAGTGCTTCCCGTCATAGAACAGTCTGTAGTTCAGGGTCTGGTGCCCAAACCTGGGGAGAGAAAGGTAGAGCGAGTGGGTGGGTGGGGAGAGCGTATTTGACAAGGTGTGTATATTTAGTAAGTAAATGTGTGTGTGTACTGTGTACAGTACCTTAAGGCCAAGGTGTGTGTCCCTGGCTGTCTCTGGCTCTCTCTGACAAGGTAAGCCCCCTCTGCTCCTCCCAGTAGCTCATCTGCAGACTCTCTGGATAGCATGCCATGGAACCTTGAGAGAGCCACAAGTCTCCTGTCAATGCCGGCCACAAGTCTCCTGTCAATGCCGGCCACAAGTCTCCTGTCAATGCCGGCCACAAGTCTCCTGTCAATGCCGGCCACAAGTCTCCTGGTAATGCCGGCCACAAGTCTCCTGTCAATGCCGGCCACAAGTCTCCTGTCAATGCCGGCCACAAGTCTCCTGTCAATGCCGGCCACAAGTCTCCTGTCAATGCCGGCCACAAGTCTCCTGTCAATGCCGCCACAAGTCTCCTGTCAATGTTGTGGCCTTGTCTACGGACCTTGAGGTCTCTGTCCCTCTGGATGAAACACTAAATTATCTCCATCCTCTTGCACACACACAGACACACACACACACACACACACACAGACACACACACACACAACACCCTAAGCACATGTAAAGCTTGACGTTAATGATAAATCACACAGCTAGAGCCAGTCTCCCCAGCAGCTGTATTAGAACATGGATGAAAATCACAAAGTCAGTCTCACTACTCACTCTCTGCCGTAATATTTGGGTCTGGTCTCCATCTGTAAATCCAGAGGAGAGAGAAAAGATACATTGGCTGACAGAGACATAGTCAGTTGAAAGGTCACTTCAATGGCTTGGCCAAGAAGGATACATGTTTCATAAAGGATGTCTGTCTCTCTCTGCCTGTCTGTGTCTCTGTTGGGGAACAGATATGTATTGCTTTCTGTCTGTCTCTCTCTGCCTGTCTGTGTCTCTGTTGGGGAACAGATATTTATTGCTTTCTGTCTGTCTCTCTCTGCCTGTCTGTGTCTCTGTTGGGGAACAGATATGTATTGCTTTCTGTCTGTCTCTCTCTGCCTGTCTGTGTCTCTGTTGGGGAACAGATATGTATTGCTTTTTGTCTGTCTCTCTCTGCCTGTCTGTGTCTCTGTTGGGGAACAGATATTTATTGCTTTCTGTCTGTCTCTCTCTGCCTGTCTGTGTCTCTGTTGGGGAACAGATATTTATTGCTTTCTGTCTGTCTCTCTCTGCCTGTCTGTGTCTCTGTTGGGGAACAGATATGTATTGCTTTCTGTCTGTGTCTCTCTGCCTGTCTGTGTCTCTCTGCCTGTCTGTGTCTCTCTGCCTGTCTGTGTCTCTCTGCCTGTCTGTCTCTCTCTGCCTGTCTGTGTCTCTGTTGGGGAACAGATATTTATTGCTTTCGGTCTGTCTCTCTCTGCCTGTCTGTGTCTCTGTTGGGGAACAGATATTTATTGCTTTCTGTCTGTCTCTCTCTGCCTGTCTGTGTCTCTGTTGGGGAACAGATATTTATTGCTTTCTGTCTGTCTCTTTCTGCCTGTCTGCGTCTCTCTGCCAATTCCATTTAATTTCAATTTAAGGAGCTTTATTGGCATGGGAAACATATGTTCACATTGCCAAAGCAAAAATGAAGTGAAAGTGAAATAAACTAACGTACAGTAAACATTAAACTCAAAAGTTGTTTGTTTTTTATTTTTTTTAAATCAAATTGTATATTAAGTATATATATACACAGTGTTGTAATGATGTGCAAATAGTTAATGTCCAAAAGGGAAATAAATATAGGTTGTATTTACAATGGTGTTTGTTCTACACTGGTTTCCCTTTTCTTGTGGCAACAGGTCACAAATCTTGCTGCTGTGATGGCACACTGTGGTATTTCACCCAGTAGATATGGGAGTTTATCAAAATTGGATTTGTTTTCAAATTCTTTGTGAGTTTGTGTAATCTGAGGGAAATGTGTCTCTCTAATATGGTCATACATTTGGCAGGAGGTTAGGAAGTGCAGCTCAGTTTCCACCTCATTTTGTGGGCAGTGTGCACATAGCCTGTCTTCTGTTGAGATCCAGGTCAGGTATTCTGCCACTGTGTACTCTCTGTTTAGGGCCAAATAGCATTCTAGTTTGCTCTGTGTGACTCTCCCTCTTTCATTCTGCCAATTGCCGGACCTCTTTACCATTCAGTACCAGATTAGAGATAAGAAAACGACAATGTGGTTAAAGATTAGTTTATCAGAATGTTCGTTACATTATCACAACAGATCAGGCATCCTATCACAAAATACTGTAGTCTATATGGTTGCCTCCCTGATTCTGAGACACTGAGAGAAGGGTAGACAATGGGGTTGTAAGCTTAATCTTTAAAGAGGTGCAGTGCTGACCTCCTGAGGGCAGGTCATCCTCTTGGGCCGAGGAGCTTCCTGCTGGAGCCGGTACACTGTTAGAGACAAACATGGACTGTCAAGTAAAAAGCATCGTATTCAGTATTAGAATGGCTGCACTGCTGAGGCCACGATATGTACGCATAGAGAGTTACACAGCCTTAAGGACGCAACACAGTCTACGGAAACTGAGCCAACAGTGGTCCGTTTCGCGTCGAGTTCCAAAAATTCAGACGGAACAAAGACTACGTAGACAACAACACAAACAGACCTCCTTCAGCTCCGTTTACGTAGACTGTAGACCGCTTCACACACACAGACACTAATTCATGCATTATTTCCCTATGGGACAATAAAGTTCAGTAACGTATTCATTCATCACTGTATGGGGTCATCAGCTGGACATACAGTCCCACTACAGTCCAGCCATCCACAATGTATTCATCTCCTTTAAATCCCATTTTCACTCCACAGCTACCAGGCCGGTCCGGATTATTTTTCAAACATTTTGTGCACAAATTTGTTTACATCCCTGTGAGTGAGCATTCCTCCTTTGCCAAGATAATCCATCCACCTGACAAGTTACTGGCCTTGCCATATATGTTCAAGCAGATGTCTAATCATTTATTTGAGTTACACAATTATTAATAACGCCCCAATGCACTCCTCTTGCAGCTCACTGTCACATGCTACATGTACAACACTATTTTTAACCATGGAACATGTTTGTGTGCAGTGGTCCCAACAGACTTGGAAGGGGCACTAGATTCTGAGGAGTTAAAACTGTCCGTTAGGAAGTTAGAAGGTTATAGTTGCTCTAATATTGGACATGCAGCATACAGTCTCTGTATGGCCACTGACAGTATGATTCAAAGATGGCAGGCTCACTTTTAGCCGAACTCAGAGCAAAGTCAACAAGGAACAGTAGGAACACCAGGAGCTGTTAGCGAAGTCGAAGATATCCACGGGCTAATGTCTCTCAGTGGTTTATATGACAGGTCCCATACATCACCAAACCCTCTGTGTGAATGTCAATGAATATTTCACAGAGGGATACATCCCAAATGGCACCCTATTCCCTATGTAGTGCAGTACTTTAGATCAGGACCCATAGTTTACTATATAGAGAATAGGGTGCCATTTGGGACATAACTTTAGTCTAGGGCCTTAGTGCAGGATACAAACAGTGACTATTAAATCTTAGTACTGAGACACAATGGGGAGACCGTATGCATCCCAAAAGTCACCCTATTCCCCTACATAGTGCACTACATTTGACCAGAACCAAGTACTACAGTAAATAGGGTTTAATTTGAGACGCAGTCAGAGTAGCGCAGTAACATATGCAGCAGCAGCACTGAGCCAAGCTGCCATCATGGATGAAGTGTACTTAAAGACTGAGTGTTCGGTGTAAATCAGTGAAACTGTTGAAAATGGAATGGAGAAAAAACCATGTAGCGAGCGAGATTAAATCACATCTACGGTTAAGACTGCCACAGTATAATATATCACAGCTGAGCTGGGGACACGAGGCCTATTGTCTGTAATGTACCTATTCTAAGGGCTTTACTGTAGACACAGATTATACTATACTCATGTGATGCAATAACAATGTGCATGACACTAAGTGTGTGTACCAAATTGCACCCTATTCCATACATAGTGCACTACTTTTTTATAACAGAATTATTGGTGAAGAACACAAAATTATACATGTTTACATATTTGGAGCAAAAGTAATGCATTAAATAGGGAACAGGGTGCCACTTGAGGACACACCCTAAGAATGTTGGACGAAACAGGATTAGAAGAGACAGACAGTGTCTTTGTCTTCCTCATTGTAATGTAACACAGCATTGGGAGTAGTGCCGTTTCCTCATTGTAATGTAACAGCATTGGGAGTAGTGCCGTTTCCTCATTGTAATGTAACAGCATTGGGAGTAGTGCCGTTTCCTCATTGTAATGTAACAGCATTGGGAGTAGTGTCGTTTCCTCATTGTAATGTAACAGCATTGGGAGTAGTGCCGTTTCCTCGTTGTAATGTAACAGCATTGGGAGTAGTGTCGTTTCCTCGTTGTAATGTAACAGCATTGGGAGTAGTGTCGTTCCTCGTTGTAATGTAACAGCATTGGGAGTAGTGCCGTTTCCTCGTTGTAATGTAACAGCATTGGGAGTAGTGCCGTTTCCTCGTTGTAATGTAACAGCATTGGGAGTAGTGCCGTTTCCTCGTTGTAATGTAACAGCATTGGGAGTAGTGCCGTTTCCTCATTGTAATGTAACAGCATTGGGAGTAGTGTCGTTTCCTCGTTGTAATGTAACAGCATTGGGAGTAGTGTCGTTTCCTCGTTGTAATGTAACAGCATTGGGAGTAGTGTAACAGGTTAAGTCTCTGTACTGAATCTTCCCCACAACAGACTTTCCATGCGGGAGGAGGCAGACTCCTGACTGAGTTTGTTTGTTTTAGTCAGGACAACTCACAACAACCAGCAAGACCTGGACGTCTTCCATGGACACACACACACAGGTTGTCTTCCACGGACACACACACAGGTTGTCTTCCACGGACACACACACACACACACACACACACACACACGGGTTGTCTTCCACGGACACACAGGTTGTCTTCCACGGACACACACACACGGGTTGTCTTCCACGGACACACACACACACAGGTTGTCTTCCACGGACACACACACACAGGTTGTCTTCCACGGACACACACACACAGGTTGTCTTCCACGGACACACACAGGTTGTCTTCCACGGACACACACAGGTTGTCTTCCACGGACATGAAGACATAGTGAGCTCCAGTGGAGGCTTCTGAGGGGAGAACGGCTCATAATAATGGCTGGAATGGCGTCATGAACATGGTTGTGTAGGACACCATTCCATTCCATTCCAGACATTATTAAGAGCCGTCCTCCCCTCAGCAGCCTCCACTGGTGAGCTCTAAAAATATCTCTCAGCCAGTGTTAGAAGACTGGAGAGGAGAGAGAAGTAACAGGAAGCTGTGCTGAGGCATGGCGCGTCCCAAGAAGCCTTACTGTACACACTAACTGTAACAGAGAAGTATTTCTGCTTTAATATCCTTATATGATCACATATAAGAGTCCTTTGTAGTGACATGCAGCAGCCTGGCGGCCATGATGACTAGGCTTCTAGCGTTCCACATTCTTGGTGGACAACCAAGACTTTACAGTGGATAAACAGTACTTCAGACACTTACAGTAAGACTTCCATATGGGCGGTTGGTAATCCTCAGGATCTGAAACGACAAAACAGGAGGCGGGTTAGTGGTCAGAGAGAGAAAGACAGACTCCCATATCTATTGGGGGAAATACTACAGTATCCAATCACAGCAGCAAGATGTGACCTGTTGCCACAAGAAAAAAAAGGCAACCAGTGAAGAACAAACACCATTGTAAATATATTTATGATTTATTTATTTTCCCTTTCGTACTTTAACTATTTGCACATCATTACACACACACACACACACACTTTTAAATGTTTTTATTATTTTGGAAATTCTGTAAATGTAATGTTTACTGTTACTTTAAAAAATATATATTATCCATTTCACTTGCTTTGGCAAACATATGTTTCCCATGCCAATAAAGCCCTTAAATTTGACAGACAGAAACAGACAGAGACCGTTCAGAACTAGACAGAAGGGAGGTAAAGGGGTTAGACAACGGGCATATAGAACCGTTTTATTCTTTCTTGGGTGAATAGTCCGTCTCTCTGCGTCCCAGTTACATTCTCTCTGAATGGATTATGAACTCATCATCACCATGGTTATTTCAGGGTTGTTTACGTCTCAGTCTAGTTATTCTGCTAGACCAGCATAATTATACACAGGGTTTATTCACACTGTGAAGCCTCTTGAGATACTCATCGCTCAGTGAGTGAATATAGTTGCCACACAACAGATCTATAGCACCTGGTTCAGCCCAGGGATATGTCCCTTCTTCACAGATAGATCCATCTTTATAAAACACCTTTAAAGGCTAGCATTATGCCATGATGATGATACACAGTATTCATTACCCAAGAAGGACAAAGCAAATTAGAAAATGTGGAAATGCAATTTCCAGCCCAATACCCATGGGATCTACTGTAACCTGAGGGGAAATGTGCTACTTTAATTGCATGGACGGTTGAGGTTTGTGTTTATTGAAGGAAAATGTAACCACAATTTCTTACTCCTTGTACTCTGTCATCATGCCCACCGTATTCCCTTGGTAACTTATAAGTTGGTACAACTTCCTCCTGCATAATATACTACCTACTATATGCACCATAAGTACCTTGACATATGCTTGTATACTGTAACAGTACATGACTATCTAATTCATTAGTATGGCTATACTATGGATCTTAGGCTGGCAAGGCTGTGCATGCCAACTATCCCAGAAACGCAGAAACCTACTGAAGGCTTAAGTCCTCTGCTACCTCACAGACACTTAGTCAGGAATCATTGTGTAAATGTAGCTAGTAATACTGCAGCAGGTGGAATGATGGAATGTGTCCTTAATGCATCACATCTCTCTACTGTTCCCGGCGGAAGGATCTCACCGACAGCTGGAGTAACTGCATGTGTGAACAATGAATCACATTAAAAAAGGTCAAAGACAGAGTTCATTTAAAAAGACCCAGGGACATCTATCTAGGGGTCAATATGCCAGCCCACTATTCCCCCCCAGGGGACAGGCTGCATGCTAACTACCCTATGGCTGCCACAGGCCCACCTGAGAGAGTCAAGAAGAGCCACGTGTGTGCATGGAGGGGTGTGTCATTGTGCCCTCTCACTCTCAGTAGTGCACTATATTTATAGTCAACAACTCACTGGCAGACCAAACCTGCCTACTGTCATTGTCTGGAACCAACCAGACAATGACAGTCACAGTAAGTTTAGTCTGAGTGAGTGACTGGTCCACTGGATCACCATGTCAACCACACTGAATGTTTTGTTGTCATCATTGGCAGTTTCCATACAGTCACAGAGAGCTTTGAGGTGCATATTCAGTGTTGGATCCAAGTGGTACCCTGTTCCCATGAAGCTAGGGTTATGGTTGAACCAGGATGTGGTCATGAAGCTAGGGTTAGGGTTGAACCAGGATGTGGTCATGAAGCTAGGGTTATGGTTGAACCATGATG
>NC_092149.1:7112888-7157888 GCF_045791955.1 Oncorhynchus clarkii lewisi | reverse complement strand
TATGTGATGCAGAACAGAGTGGGACAGAAACACCTGCAGGATAATGATGTTGAAGAACAGACGGCTCTCTTCCTTTACAAAACTGTGTCTGCGTCACAAATGGCACACTGTTTCCTATATAGTGCACTGGTGGGCTGGGGCACTAGATAGGGAACAGGGTGCCATTTGGGATGCATCCTATGAGACACAAAACCTGCCTCTACTACTATCCAACGGTGTGGTTGCAGGGCTCGGACTGAAGACGAGATACACTCATCCTGTATCCCTCCATTTATTCCCAGCCAGAGTAGGGCAGAGTGTTTTCTGAGAGCTGTGTGACTAACAGAGCACACTACTCAGCTCTCCTGTGCCAGGAATGCGGAGGAGTAGTCTCTCAGATCAGTGCACAGCACAAGCACGGCCACAAATGGGGTTTTTTTATCCAGGGGAAATAAAAATGATTGGTGATATATTTCACCATCTCTTGTATTTTTCCATTTGAATATAATATACAGTGCAAGTCAGTGCCTGGGAAACGGCTTTTCATCAATGGTCTAATCTTCCTCCAAAACTGCATTACCCAGATTTATATTGTTGGTATTATCCTACAGCGGGATGGATAAACATTGTTGGTAACATCCTACAGCGGGATGTCTTTCTGTCCATCCTGGTAGTTTCATGAAGAATAACTTCAAAGTCTTGATTGGCTGGACCGACCTCGCTCATGTACTGTAGTTTCCTCACACAACCGCTGTGTCTCCACCGAGAGAGGACGGTCTAGTCAATTAAGGCTTGCAGACTAGAGACAGCTGAAGACAGAGGCATCACAGCAACATTTGTTTACAGCAGCAGCAGGAAAACAAGGGGATAATATGAAGCAGAACGTGTTGTGTTCACAGATTCATTTCTGAGGTTGCATCCTAAATTGCACCCTATATAGTACACTACTTATGACCAGATCCTTATGGGCCCTGATCAAAAGTAGTGCACTATATAGGGTACAGGGTGTCATTTGTGCTGCAGATGGAGTCATACGCCTCATAGAAAAGATTATTCAAAATGTCTCTGTCAGCCAGAAAGCTATCCAGGAAGATAATGATAGCCATGTGTGACAGGCCCTCTGTCCCTGGCAGCACAGCGCCTCGTAACGTCTGGTAATTATATCGAGAGCCCAACAATAATGACAAGCCTCCACACCACAGTCAGAAAATACTTTCCCCTTAAAAAAGATGGTCAAGTGGTAATTCCAGTGCTTTTGGCAACGTACTCATGAGATAATGTCTTGTGAAGTATGAAGTCAGCACAGACAGCCTGTATCAGCCTGGAACGGATCCTTGCGTCCCAAATGGCTCCCTATTCCTTATGGCGTGCACTTCATAGATCATAGGGTACCATTTGGGACACAGACATTGTGTCTTGGCTCCCATGGGCAGCAGAGCCTTCTGGGTAATTTCTGTGGTATGGTGGTACGGTATGGTTGGGTGGGGGATTAGAAGACACTAAATAAATACAGGCTATCATATCATATGTTCACTCTGACAACGACGACCCAGCAGCAATAGGATCAAAGGTCAGTGCTACTCCCACCCACTGTACATTCTGGAACTTTTGGTCACATTGTTATCTTAACCTGAGTCAATCATGTAGAGAATAGAAAAAGACTGATGTCACAAATGTTCAGAAGATGACCTGGAAAAAAGTGCCACAGCTGCTCAAACAAACTGAGTGTGAAACAGCAGTCGCTGGCTGTAGCCTCCTCCTGAACACACAGTATAACTGAGTGTGAAACAGCAGTCGCTGGCTGTAGCCTCCTCCTGAACACACAGTATAACTGAGTGTGAAACAGCAGTCGCTGGCTGTAGCCTCCTCCTGAACACACAGTATAACTGAGTGTGAAACAGCAGTCGCTGGCTGTAGCCTCCTCCTGAACACACAGTATAACTGAGTGTGAAACAGCAGTCGCTGGCTGTAGCCTCCTCCTGAACACACAGTATAACTGAGTGTGAAACAGCAGTCGCTGGCTGTAGCCTCCTCCTGAACACACAGTATAACTGAGTGTGAAACAGCAGTCGCTGGCTGTAGCCTCCTCCTGAACACACAGTATAACTGAGTGTGAAACAGCAGTCGCTGGCTGTAGCCTCCTCCTGAACACACAGTATAACTGAGTGTGAAACAGCAGTCGCTGGCTGTAGCCTCCTCCTGAACACACAGTATAACTGAGTGTGAAACAGCAGTCGCTGGCTGTAGCCTCCTCCTGAACACACAGTATAACTGAGTGTGAAACAGCAGTCGCTGGCTGTAGCCTCCTCCTGAACACACAGTATAACTGAGTGTGAAACAGCAGTCGCTGGCTGAAGCCTCCTCCTGAACACACAGTATAACTGAGTGTGAAACAGCAGTCGCTGGCTGAAGCCTCCTCCTGAACACACAGTATAACTGAGTGTGAAACAGCAGTCGCTGGCTGAAGCCTCCTCCTGAACACACAGTATAACTGAGTGTGAAACAGCAGTCGCTGGCTGTAGCCTCCTGAACACACAGTATAACTGAGTGTGAAACAGCAGTCGCTAGCTGAAGTCTCCTCCTGAACACACAGTATAACTGAGTGTGAAACAGCAGTCGCTGGCTGTAGCCTCCTCCTGAACACACAGTATAACTGAGTGTGAAACAGCAGTCGCTGGCTGTAGCCTCCTCCTGAACACACAGTATAACTGAGTGTGAAACAGCAGTCGCTGGCTGTAGCCTCCTCCTGAACACACAGTATAACTGAGTGTGAAACAGCAGTCGCTGGCTGAAGCCTCCTCCTGAACACACAGTATAACTGAGTGTGAAACAGCAGTCGCTGGCTGTAGCCTCCTCCTGAACACACAGTATAACGGAGTGTGAAACAGCAGTCGCTGGCTGTAGCCTCCTCCTGAACACACAGTATAACTGAGTGTGAAACAGCAGTCGCTGGCTGAAGCCTCCTCCTGAACACACAGTATAACTGAGTGTGAAACAGCAGTCGCTGGCTGTAGCCTCCTCCTGAACACACAGTATAACTGAGTGTGAAACAGTATAACTTAGTGTGAAACAGCAGTCGCTGGCTGAAGCCTCCTCCTGAACACACAGTATAACAGTGTGAAACAGCAGTCGCTGGCTGAAGCCTCCTCCTGAACACACAGTATAACAGTGTGAAACAGCAGTCGCTGGCTGTAGCCTCCTCCTGAACACACAGTATAACTGAGTGTGAAACAGCAGTCGCTGGCTGTAGCCTCCTCCTGAACACACAGTATAACTGAGTGTGAAACAGCAGTCGCTGGCTGTAGCCTCCTCCTGAACACACAGTATAACAGTGTGAAACAGCAGTCGCTGGCTGTAGCCTCCACCTGAACACACAGTATAACAGTGTGAAACAGCAGTCGCTGGCTGTAGCCTCCTCCTGAACACACAGTATAACTGAGTGTGAAACAGCAGTCGCTGGCTGTAGCCTCCTCCTGAACACACAGTATAACTGAGTGTGAAACAGCAGTCGCTGGCTGTAGCCTCCTCCTGAACACACAGTATAGATAAACATGTGTTGCCCATGTTTGTCAGGGTATAAAGTACAAACAACCCTATCACACTGTTGGGTAATGTATGTGAAAGCCACGCCAGTAACCACAGGAAGGGTGTGTGTTATATCTCAGTGGAGAAGTGGTTATTCTAGTAGTTTAATAGCCAGGAGAGGGAGTGTGTGTGTGTTATATCTCAGTGGAGAAGTGGTTATTCTAGTAGTGTAATAGCCAGGAGAGGGAGTGTGTGTGTGTTATATCTCAGTGGAGAAGTGGTTATTCTAGTAGTTTAATAGCCAGGAGAGGGAGAGTGTGTGTGTTATATCTCAGTGGAGAAGTGGTTATTCTAGTAGTGTAATAGCCAGGAGAGGGAGTGTGTGTGTGTTATATCTCAGTGGAGAAGTGGTTATTCTAGTAGTTTAATAGCCAGGAGAGGGAGAGTGTGTGTGTTATATCTCAGTGGAGAAGTGGTTATTCTAGTAGTTTAATAGCCAGGAGAGGGAGTGCGTGTGTGTTATATCTCAGTGGAGAAGTGGTTATTCTAGTAGTTTAATAGCCAGGAGAGGGAGTGCGTGTGTGTTATATCTCAGTGGAGAAGTGGTTATTCTAGTAGTTTAATAGCCAAGGAGAGGGAGTGTGTGTGTGTCGTGTCTGATGTTGCCACCACTATTCTACCCGGAGTCACCCTTAAAATAAAATCCACCACAGTGAAGCATGTGTTGCTTGTCTCACAAACCATCAATGAACATAGGAACAGTCAGCTGTGCAGGGAAGGCGGTGTTTGTTAAGAAACCCAGATCATCTTCTATTGGTATCTAAAAACAATCAGAACACAGCATATATATGGCATCTTGCCAACTAGTGAGTGACCAACTTCAAAATGTTTTACTGGGAATAAACAAGTATTTTTTAAATGTCACATCAAGCCCGGTCTTTGCATGATGGAAAATTGTAGATTTAGTTAGAGGGACACCATCCCTGGTGCCCCTACCAACAGAATATAGCAGTGGCCACAATGGCCAGTCAACAAGGATTATGGGGACAATTGAGAATGTAATGGTAGTTATCCAAACAAAAACATATGTACATCAATGACAATTCCAACCCTACAATCTCAGCCTGTACATTGAGAGAGGCGTTCTCTTCCTATCCAAGATGATTCCTCACTGAAACCAGACACAAGAAGGTGTGCGTTAAAATAGAATAAAAACATCCTAATTGCGAACGACAAGACTGGTATGTCACTCAATCAAGCTCTTGAAAGTGGAACGTTTATCATTCTGTTCAGCTGCGGCAGATGTGAAAGAGATCAAGAGATGAGGCATGAAATGAATTATTATCGATGCGAACGTAGACGACTGTCGTCGTGACTTATTGGGTGATGTCTGTCAATTACGCACAGATCGATATTTTTTTTAAAGTTACATAATGTGTATCACAAACGAAATTCATCCATGCCAACTATGACACGGTTAACTCTCAAGTCCCTATATTAATTGCATTATGCAATAAATATTGACTAGAGAGAGAATAACAAGGGTGATAATATTATCATTGATAAGCCTAACAAATAAAATGTTAAAGGCCGAATAATATATAGTAAATTGTTTATTATTATTTGTTTCATCAAACAAAATATTTTAATTTAGGGCTCTTACCAGAAGACACTGATGAACCCGACAGGCTTGAGTTGCTGGATGCTGCCATCCCAATCCGCTTCAGGCTCGGTCTGTTCACTCGCGGTCGGTTGAGGTGCGCTCACAGCCCGTTCCCCGTAGTCCGTCCATCTCACTATGTCACGTAGCGTAGGCTACTCTCACTCGCTGATTTGGCACGAACTAACACTGTTTATTTCACGTCCGTTTTCTAAATTGCTCCTCTTGTATGTGTAACGTTCCAGCACGCTTTCACTTCTCTCGGTTCCTTTCCCTGCGCGCCGTATGTTGCCGCATTTACTGTAGCTCCACTCACTGGCAGTGGTGTAAAAATAGTCAGACAGGATCACAGGAACAATATCAACTTTCGATCATCTTGTCTAAACGCACCACTATACACACAATTAAAGTTTGTCAAATGTATCCACTGGAAGAGCGGCATATGCTTTCGCCATGTTGAATTAAAAACACAGTGTCGTTTTCCATGTGGTGGTGCCACTTCTGGGATCGTATAAACACACTACACTGCGACGGAGCCGCCTTCTTAAAGTGGAAGTATTCAGTAGACTGAAAGAGACCTCTGAACTCCAGTCAATCTGAAGCAGCTCTGTTCCTCAGAGCTCTGACCTTTGATTTCAATATGATGGTGATGCTGGTGACAGAGTGGCTGGCTGCAGGGCAGGCTGCTGCTGGTTCAGTGTCCCCACTCCCCAATGCAATAATAACAACACATAACCAGAATAAAATACACATTTGAGGATGTTTAATCAGGAAATGAACATGATGACAACTGTATTCTGCTATATTGCATGTGTCCAACTCCAAACCAAGTCCATTTACACCCTTTAGACCATAGGATATTGATTTCAACAGCCTAAAAATAGGTCCTCTTTGGGCTATATTTTTATAGCACAGGAAGCCCAATTCTGTTGTTTTGTTTGAACAATCAGATCAGCTCTGAAAAAGACATTGATGTGAAAAGATCTGACGTGATTGGTCAAAAGATCAATTAGTGGAAAAAATATAACAATTGGTCTGCCAGTCTAAACGCAGCCTCTGTCAACTCACATCAGGGGCGCAGCCAGGGATTTTGGGCCCCATGAAAAGACATCACATTGGGCCCCGCCACCACAGGCCACACCAACCGTGCACAATTTCTGTAACCACACACCTCCAGAAGCATTTCTGTAACCACACACCTCCAGAACCCAATCGACCCACTCAAAGCTTTAAATAACTCTACCTTTGCAGGCTTGCAACTCTCTTGTAGTCCAATATTTACTGTTCAATATTTCCTGACAGCGAGCTGTGAAAATATAACACTGTGCAGACATGCATGCAACATTCTGCATACAGTGGAATTCACTATTTGATGCAAGACTGATATCCTCTATAAGAAATGTGCTAAAGGCCATCTTTTACAGTCTAAATGTCATTATAATGGTAAAAATCTTGAATGGAAAATTCTCTTAACATGAATGAATAACTTAAAATAAATATAACTTCAATATACACCAACCTTCAATTAAAATAAATGAACTGTATCATCTATAGAATGATATAACAAACAAAATAATAAAATCAGCAGCATATTATTGAACTAAGTATATATACCAAGGAGAAAATAAGCAGCTGTAAAAGTGGAAATGGAAAACAAAATGGAAATGAACATGAAAAGGCCTGATGGTGGCGCCAGAGGAAAGGTCAAGAGGTCACCAAATCAATAGGTTTCTTCCACTTGGGGTCTTGATTGTGCACAACAAATGTTATGGCAATCCAGCCATTACTATGAGATATATCTTGTTCTCAGTCTGTTCTCAGTCTTGTTCTCAGCCTGTGGGCATCATGTGTGTAGTGATCCAATATCCATAGCCATTTAACAGATATCACTGGCCTCTGCTCAGCCTTACTCACCAGGAGCCCAGCCTTCTTACTAGCAAAGTCCCTGATCAAGACTTTGAAGTCCAGCTTTCTAACTAACTGACTTTCAACAGACAGCATGACAAGACTGCACAGCCTGTCCTGGCACCAGGCAGGGGCAGGGGCAACTCATTTACTATGAATAGCTTGGTAAAAGTTTTCCTGCATTGATTAAATGTCGGCTAAAAGAGGAGCGAAATGTAAACACACAAACATTTTCTGTGAAGATAATATTAAGTAACTAATATTATGGGAGCAAAAGTAGCCTATTTCACTATGGACTAAGCAAACAGGTTCATTTCCACCACACACGGACTCCACCCAACTTCCTTTGTGAAAAATTGGGTGACATTCTCTCTCCTGTCTTTTTCTTTCTTTAGGAAGCTGAGACATGATGCTCCACTGGCAAATCACTGCTAGCAAGTACCGTTCGCGCCTGGTTTGGGGGCAGGACTGAACCATTTCATGTAAATAATGTAATATTGAAAAAAATGTACCTAATGTTCTAATAATTGTTTAGGGCCCCTTTCAGTCACAGTTAGCTAGGCATACTAAAATGTCTTCCACGATTAGGGATTATGTATCAATTTGAGTGTAGGCTCTAGCCTGCATTTGGTAAAAATGCCAGTGCCTCACGTCATTGACTAACCATGTGCACATAAATAATTCACCCAAGATAAACATGTGAATAGGCCTACATCCATTTATATAAAACCAAAAAGCTAAAAAAAAAAATACAATGCCTGAAGAAAACCGTAACATTCATGAACCATTTGGATAGACCGTAAAAAAAATGGTGTCGAATTTAGCAGTTGCGAAAGTTCTTCGACATGAAGAATGGTTGAGAACCGGAAACAGAAACGCACCGTTGGATGAGGGGACTTGATTGCGCAAGACAGCATGAAATCACATGATCACTCACCCAGTTGATCATGTGACCAATCCATTTTTGTAACAACCGCGGAGCAGCAACGTGAAACTACAGATGATTTGATTTATCTCGCTTCTATAACACGGATTAGCTGGTTTCTCTCAACTCCAGAGGAGGCGAGCGTCAATTATGAGGTATGTGTGCAAAAATAAAGCTGTATGAAAGCCTGGTCATTGGATTATTCAGTGCAGTTCTCTCAATGGTTATTTGACTAGGCTAGCTAATTCCTTCTTTTTTATATATTATATATATATTTTTAAATTAAATACATGCGCAAACTAGCTAAAGCAGACATTTGAACATTTGATAATGCAAACATGTGTGAGAATGAAATTGTGTTGAAACTAAACTATCAAATGTATCTGCTCTCCACTCACCCCTGACAGAATGTTGAAGGAGACGCTGTGTGTCCTTCTCCTGTGGGCTTCTCTGGAGGCAACACAGTCAAGGGGCTGCTCGAGTTTCTTCTGCCGGAAATCTCACCGTGTCAGCATGCTCTCCAGAGGAGCCGACCCTGGCAAGCCGCTCTTTCTCACCCCCTACCTGGAAAAGGGCAACATCGAAGAGGGTAGGTTGGTTTACTTTACTCAGAAACTATATTTTGTTCATTTGTTCAACTGTTAATGCTATCCCTAATGTTGTACAAGGCAGTTGTCAAGTTTTCAAAAAATAGACGAGATTGCGTTATGCATCATGTTATTTGCATCATCAACACAGTTAGGATCCCCATTAGCTGTTGCACATGCAGCAGCTACTCATCCTGGGGTCCACGCAACAAAACATGACATAACCGTGTGCAGAACAGTTGTTACGACGTTGTGATGTTAACATCATGAATGTTACAGTATTACACAGAAGTCTGAGGGAGACTAATCGTTGTGTTCTGATGAAACCAGGTTTGAGACAGTTATTTGAAAGCAATGACCTGTTCTATCTTTCAGCACGGAAGCAGAGTCTGGTAGGTCCCCTGCCTGGTGCCAATGTGAAGAGTTATGCCGGCTACCTCACTGTCAACAAGAAATACAACAGCAACCTCTACTTCTGGTTCTTCCCTGCTCAGGTATACCACACTACAGTACCATGTGTCCCAAATGGCACCCTGTTCCCTTTGTAGTGCACTACTTGTCACCAGGGCCCCGTAGAGAATAGGGTGCCACCCATATCAGCTGCAGTGTCCTCCGTAGTTTCACTCGTGACAAGAATCAATAGCACGTGTTTGTCTAGCAATCACCTTTTATCAGCTCCTGTAAAGGAATGTGTGAATCAGGGCAAAGTTTTATTTGGATTCAGAAACCTTAACAAAAGACTTATGGGCTTAGCCTCTATAAAGTAAGTACAAAACAAGTCCTTTCTGCTACCTACATTACCAAGGTCCTAGTGATTAAACAGTGTTTACTTCATAACTGTGTGTCAACGACTTAGCCACAAGGTGGCAGTGTTGTATTAGAAGGGTTTTGGGTGGAGGCCTCTCACTAAGATAGCTCCACTATCCACTGTTAGAGAAATACTAACTTGTATCTGTCTGTCTCTCTGCAGGAGTGGCCTGAGACTGCTCCAGTCCTGCTGTGGCTGCAGGGGGGTCCTGGGGGCACGTCTATGTTTGGGCTGTTTGTAGAACATGGACCCTACGTTGTATTGAAGAACCTAACAGGTACCAACATAGCCATATGTCTCTGTACTGACCCCTGTCTAGTGTATAATAACGTGTCTCTGTACTGACCCCTGTCTGTAATTTCTATCAGAAAGCCACCTGTATGTTCCTACTGTAGTGGTGGGACCTTCATCTCTCTCCATGTATCTCTGTTCCTACTGTAGTGGTGGGACCTTCATCTCTCCATGTATTGTGTTGTTTCACCTGTTTACAGTGGGCTACAGAGACTATCCCTGGACATCCAGATACTCTGTTCTGTACATCGACAATCCAGTACGTATGGCTTCTACTTCCTTCGTGTGAATGTATGAACACAGTTTGTTTGCATCCAAATGGCACCCTATTCCCTACTTTTGACCAGGTCCTCTTGTCAAAAGAAGTGTACTAAATAGGGAATAGGGTGCCATTTAGGACATCCTGTATCAGACAGGTTTGATTTGGTTTCTATGCTGCTTTAATAGTTTTCTCATCAAAATGTGTGTAATGTTACTTAATAGTATGTGAAATATAATGTAATGTTACCTAACAGCATGTACAGTATGTGATTATGTTACCTAACAGCATGTACAGTATGTGATTATGTTACCTAACAGCATGTACAGTATGTGATTATGTTACCTAACAGCATGTACAGT
The DNA here is from genome assembly GCF_045791955.1 of Oncorhynchus clarkii lewisi. Lineage (NCBI taxonomy): Eukaryota > Metazoa > Chordata > Actinopteri > Salmoniformes > Salmonidae > Oncorhynchus > Oncorhynchus clarkii. The sequence continues at coordinate 7,147,587 of NC_092149.1, read as the reverse complement.
ATGTGATTATGTTACCTAACAGCATGTACAGTATGTGATTATGTTACCTAACAGCATGTGCAGTATGTGATTGTAATGCCAGGTGTGTGTTTTCTTGTCCAGGTAGGAACAGGGTTCAGTTTCACTGATGATGACCGAGGCTTTGCTCAGAACCAGGATGATGTAGGCAGAGATCTGTACAGGTAAGACTGGTCACTGAGGTTCTGGGTGCATTAGGCTGTATTTACAGACAGCTCAATTCTGATCTTTTATTCACCAATTGGTCTTTTGGCCAATCAGACCAGCTCTTTTGCCCATAATAATGGGCAAAAGATCAGAATTGAGCTGCCTGTGTAAACGCAGCCTTACACTATGCACAGATTATAATATCATTCTATCATATTGATGTGGTTCCTAAGATGGAAAACACTTCTCTAAGCATTGTAAAGATCTGATGGTGGCCTTTCTGAGTGGTGCAGCGGTCTAATGCACTGCAGTGCTTGAGGCCTCACTACAGATCTGGGTTCGATCCCGGGCTGTGCTGCAACCGGGCCGTGACCGGGAGACCCATGAGGCGACGCACAATTGGCCCAGCGTCGTCCGGGTTAGGGGAGGATTTGGCCGCCTGGGATGTCCTCTTCCCATCGCGCTCTAGCGATTCCTGTGGCGGGCCGAGCGCATGCGTGCTGACACAGTCAAATCAAATCAAAGTTGGTCACGTCCCCAGAATACAACAGGGGACAGTGAAATGCTTACTTACAGACTCTAACCAATAGTGCAAAAAAGGTATTAGGTGAACAATAGGTAGGTAAAGAAATAAAACAACAGTAAAAAGACAGGCTATAAAAGTAGCGAGGCTATAAAAGTAGCGAGGCTATAAAAGTAGCAAGGCTACATACAGGCACCGGTTAGTCAGGCTGATTGAGGTAGTATGTACATGTAGATATGGTTAAAGTGACCATGCATATATGATGAACAGCGAGTAACAGTAGCTTAAAAGAGGGGTTGGCGGGTGGTGGGTGGGACACAATGCAGATAGCCTGGTTAGCCAATGTGCGGGAGCACTGGTTGGTCGGGCCAATTTAGGTAGTATGTACATGAATGTATAGTTAAAGTGACTGTGCATATATGATAAACAGAGAGGAGCAGCAGCGTAAAAAGAGCAGTTGGGGGGAGGAGGGGGCACACAATGCAAATAGTCCGGGTAGCCATTTGATTACCTGTTCAGGAGTCTTATGGCTTGGGGGTAAAAACTGTTGAGAAGCCTTTTTGTCCTAAACTTGGCACTCCGGTACCGCTTGCCATGCGGTAGTAGACCGTCTATGACTGGGGTGGCTGGGGTCTTTGACAATTTTTAGGGCCTTTCTCTGACACCGCCTGGTGACAAGGTCGTGGATGGCAGGCAGCTTTGCCCCAGTGATGTACTGGGCTGTATGCACTACCCTCTGTAGTGGCTTGCGGTCAGAGGCCGAGCAAATGCCGTACCAGGCAGTGATGCAACCAGTGAGGTTGCATCCAACTGATGTTGCAGCTGTAGAACCTTTTGAGGATCTCAGGACCCATACCAAATCTTTTTCGTTTCCTGAGGGGGAATAGGCTTTGTCGTGCCCTCTTCACGACTGTCTTGGTGTGTTTGGACCATTCTAGTTTGTTGTTGATGTGGACGCCAAGGAACTTGAAGCTCTCAACCTGCTCCACTACAGCCCCGTCGTCGATGAGAATGGGGTGTGCTCGGTCCTCCTTTTCCTGTAGTCCACAATCATCTTCTTAGTCTTGGTTACATTGAGGGATAGGTTGTTATTCTGGCACCATCCGGCCAGGTCTCTGACCTCCTCCCTATAGGCTGTCTCTTCGTCGTCGGTGATCAGGCGGTTGTGTGGTCTGCAAACTTAATGATGGTGTTTGAGTCGTGCCTGGCCATGCAGTCGTGGGTGAACAGGGAGTACTGGAGGGTACTGAGCACGCACCCCTGTGGAGCTCCAGTGTTGAGGATCAGCGTGGCAGATGTGTTGTTACCTACCCTCACCACCTGGGGGTGGCCCGTCAAGAAGTCCAGGATCCAGTTGCAGAGGAAGGTGTTTAGTCCCAGGATCCTTAGCTTAGTGATGAGCTTTGAGGGTACTATGGTGTTGAATGCTGAGCTGTATCAATTAATAGCATTCTCACATAAGTCTTCCTTTTGTCCAGGTGGGAAAGGGCAGTGTGGAGTGCAATAGAGATCGCATCATCTGTGGATCTGTTTGGGCGGTATGCAAATTGGAGTGGGTCTAGGGTTTCTGGGATAATGGTGTTGATGTGAGCCATTACCAACCTTTCAAAGCACTTCATGGCTACGGACGTGAGTGGTACGGGGTCTGTAGTAATTTAGGCAGGTTGCCTTTGTGTTCTTGGGCACAGGGAATATGGTGGTCTGCTTGAAGCATGTTGAAAATGTCCGTGAAGACACCTGCCAGTTGGTCAGCACGTGCCCGGAGCACACGTCCTGGTAATCCGTCTGGCCCTGCAGCCTTGTGAATGTTGACCTGTTTAAAGGTCTTACTCACGTCGGCTACGGAGAGGGTGATCACACAGTCGTCCGGAACAGCTGATGCTCTCGTACATTCCTCAGTGTTGCTTGCCTCGAAGCGAGCATAGAAGTGATTTAGCTCGTCTGGTAGACTCGTGTCACTGGGCAGCTCGTGGCTGTGCTTCCCTTTCTAGTCTGTAATAGTTAGCAAGCACATAAGACGAGCGTCGGAGCCGGTGTAGTATGATTCAATCTTAGCCCTGTATTGACTCTTTGCCTGTTTGATGGTTCGTCGCAGGGCATAGCAGGATTTCTTGTAAGCTTCCGGGTTAGAGTCCCGCACCTTGAAAGCGGCAGTTGTATGGTGTTTCCTCTGACACATTGGTGCAGCTGGCTTCCGGATTAAGTGAGCAGTGTGGCAAGAAGTTGTGCGGCTTGGCAGGGTCGTGTTTCGGAGGACGCATGTCAAATGTACATCTAGGACCTTGGTTATGGCACCATGGTCTCTGGTCAATGTCCATCTAGGACCTTGGTTATGTCACATGGCATCATGGTCTCTGGTCAATGTACATCTAGGACCTTGGTTATGGCATCATGGTCTCTGGTCAATGTACATCTAGGACCTTGGTTATGGCATCATGGTCTCTGGTCAATGTACATCTAGGACCTTGGTTATGGCATCATGGCATCCATTGTTTTTCTCATCTTGTGTCTTTGTCCTCTAGTGCGTTGACTCAGTTCTTCCAGATCTTCCCTGAGTATCAGTCCAATGACTTCTATGCTACAGGAGAGGTGAGTTTGGTTCTAGTCTCCACATCTGTGTTACACATAACATTACACAACTTCCCTACATCCTAGTTGTCAAATTCCCCAAATCCTAGCTACAAAGACATCTGCTTTTCATTCCCTTTTATGATGTTGAACAAGGTCTTAAAATGGTTATTTTAGGGTCTCTGCTATAGCAACAAGAATAATCTTTCCACTTAAATGCATAATAACGTAAAATTGAAATTACTTTCTGCAATCAGAACGCAGACACTAAAATTGATTGGAATTGTCCTCGATGTCCTCAGTCCTATGCAGGAAAGTATGTCCCAGCCATTGGTTACTACATCCATAAGCATAACCCCATTGCTAAGGTGAAGATCAACTTCAAGGGAGTTGCCATTGGAGACGGCCTCTGTGACCCAGAGCTGGTGGGTTGTGTTTTAATACACCGTGATTTCAACTTTACTCAGCATTGTTTGACACTCCTGACTTAATATGAAATATATCAGTAATATCATTTAAGATATAATAATATATCTCCAGGATGAAAAAAAGGTTGTTTTTGTTCTTCATTTGCTCTTTCCCTTGGTCTTACCTGTTCTGTCTCTTTCTCTTTCTCTCCCCTTCTCTCTCTCTCAGATGCTGGGAGGGTATGGTGACTTCCTGTACCAGACAGGTCTGATAGACATGCTCCAGAAGCAGTATGTTGAGCAGCAGACAGCCAGCGGGGTGCAGCTCATCCAGCAGGAGAAATGGGTGGAGGCCTTTGAGGTAAGACACTGACTGCATCTGCTAACACAATAACCTGCGTGTTTTTGTTGTCCACTCTACATATCTGAATGTCTGGCAGTCATTCTTTCAAGGCCTCCAACTTCCTGGTACATTCTTCCACTGTCCTCTTGTCCTGCAGGTATTTGACAGCTTGCTGAATGGTGACATTCTACCGTACCCCTCGTTCTTCCAGAACGCCACTGGCTGCACCAACTACTTCAATTACTTGCAGTGTCAGGTAGGTACACAGAGCGAGGCTTACACAGACACCCAGCTGATGGAATAAAGGTCAGGTAGGTACACAGAGCGAGGCTTACACAGACACCCAGCTGTTTAAGTGTCAGGTAGGTACACAGAGCAAGGCTTACACAGACACCCAGCTGTTTAAGTGTCAGGTAGGTACACAGAGAAGATTTCCTACACAGACACCCAGCTGAAATGTCTTCTTACAAGGCTTACACAGACACCCAGCTGTTTAAGTGTCAGGTAGGTACACAGAGCAAGGCTTACACAGACACCCAGCTGTTTAAGTGTCAGGTAGGTACACAGAGAAGATTTCCTGACTGAAATGTGTCTTCTTACAAGGCTTACACAGACACCCAGCTGTTTAAGTGTCAGGTAGGTACACAGAGAAGATTTCCTGACTGAAATGTCTTCTTACAAGGCTTACACAGACACCCAGCTGTTTAAGTGTCAGGTAGGTACACAGAGCAAGGCTTACACAGACACCCAGCTGATTAAGTGTCAGGTAGGTACACAGAGCAAGGCTTACACAGACACCCAGCTGTTTAAGTGTCAGGTAGGTACACAGAGAAGGTACATTTCCTGACTGAAATGTCTTCTTACAAGGCTTACACACAGATGCACGTTTTAATAATAAAATGTTATGCTCTGGTTCTCTTCTACAGGAGCCTGCAGATCAGGAGTATTTCTCCCAGTTTGTGACGCTGGCAGAGGTGCGGCGCTCCATCCACGTGGGGAACCTGACGTTCCACGACGGCTCGGAGGTGGAGAAACACCTGCTGCAGGACGTCATGAAGAGCATCAAACCCTGGCTCGCCACGCTCATGGACAACTACAGGGTGAGACTAGAGTCGATGCCCATCTAGCACTCAGACATGCTTCTATTAACAGCACAGACATATAATATATGCCATTTAGCAGACGCTTTTATCCAGAGACACTGACGCGGGCGTGCATTTTATGTATGGTGGCCCAGCGAATCTAACCCACAATCCTTGCTCTGCGAGCGGCGCGCTCTACCAACTGAGCCATGGTTTAACTTTGGTTTACAGTATCCGTCATGAGCTACGGCGTCCGTCACGAGCTACGGCGTACGTCACGAGCTACGGCGTCAGTCACGAGCTACGGCGTCAGTCACGAGCTACGGCGTCCGTCACGAGCTACGGCGTCAGTCACGAGCTACGGCGTCCGTCACGAGCTACGGCGTCCTTCACGAGCTACGGCGTCCTTCACGAGCTACGGCGTCCGTCACGAGCTACGGCGTCCTTCACGAGCTACGGCGTCCTTCACGAGCTACGGCGTCCGCCACGAGCTACGGCGTCCGTCACGAGCTACGGCGTCCGTCACGAGCTACGGCGTCAGTCACGAGCTACGGCGTCCGTCACGAGCTACGGCGTCCTTCACGAGCTACGGCGTCCTTCACGAGCTACGGCGTCCTTCACGAGCTACGGCGTCCTTCACGAGCTACGGCGTCCGTCACGAGCTACGGCGTCCTTCACGAGCTACGGCGTCCGCCACGAGCTACGGCGTCCGTCACGAGCTACGGCGTCCGTCACGAGCTACGGCGTCAGTCACGAGCTACGGCGTCCGTCACGAGCTACGGCGTCCGTCACGAGCTACGGCGTCCGTCACGAGCTACGGCGTCCGTCACGAGCTACGGCGTCCGTCACGAGCTACGGCGTCCGTCACGAGCTACGGCGTCCGTCACGAGCTACGGCGTCCGTCACGAGCTACGGCGTCCGTCACGAGCTACGGCGTCAGTCACGAGCTACGGCGTCCGCCACGAGCTACGGCGTCCGCCACGAGCTACGGCGTCCGCCACGAGCTACGGCGTCCGCCACGAGCTACGGCGTCCGCCACGAGCTACGGCGTCCGCCACGAGCTACGGCGTCCGCCACGAGCTACGGCGTCCGCCACGAGCTACGGCGTCCGTCACGAGCTACGGCGTCCGTCACGAGCTACGGCGTCCGTCACGAGCTACGGCGTCCGTCACGAGCTACGGCGTCAGCCACGAGCTACGGCGTCAGTCACGAGCTACGGCGTCCGTCACGAGCTACGGCGTCCGTCACGAGCTACGGCGTCAGTCACGAGCTACGGCGTCAGTCACGAGCTACGGCGTCCGTCACGAGCTACGGCGTCCGTCACGAGCTACGGCGTCCGTCACGAGCTACGGCGTCCGTCACGAGCTACGGCGTCCGTCACGAGCTACGGCGTCCGTCACGAGCTACGGCGTCCGTCACGAGCTACGGCGTCAGTCACGAGCTACGGCGTCAGTCACGAGCTACGGCGTCAGTCACTAACTCCTCTCCTCAGCTATTGCTTGGACCACTATACTGTAATCATTGAATAAATGCCTTATCTGTGTTTCTCTCTCTCTCTTTCTTCTGTGTACACACACACCACACACACACACACACACACACAGGTGTTGATTTACAGTGGTCAGCTGGATGTGATTGTGGCGGCCCCCCTGACCGAGAGGTTCCTGCCCACGGTGAACTGGACCGGGGCTGATGAGTTCAACAAAGCCTCTCGCTTCCATTGGAAGATCCAGCCAGAGGACACAGAGGTGGCTGGATATGTACGCCAAGTAGGGGAATTCTACCAGGTGAGTACTGCATGTCTGTGTCCAGGGGCCGGATTCACAAAAACCTTCTTAAGAAGACATTTCTTCTTAGCTGCCATTTGTTTCCTTAATTAACTATAGACTTAAGAAGAAAGTTAAGCAAAGTTGCTATTCCCCAAAAGGTTAGAGGAAATTTTCTTGCACTATTTCTTATGTTTCTCCTGAAGCAAAAAGTTAAGAAGAAATTAGATTCTTGAAAATAAAGTTCTTGGAAGTGTTCTTGAATTCCAAGATAGCTAAACCCTCGTCTTAATCTCAGGGCAGTGAGAGAAAAAGCTCATGAAAGCAATTGAACATGTTTAATTCACTCACAAACTTCCTCTGAAAGTATCAGTATTTATTATTTTAAACCCAAGAACATGTTTTAGAAGAGTAATCTCAGTTGGAAATTTGCTAACATGATTGACATTGCTAGCCAGATAGCTAGCTAAATCGGGTGCCTAGCAACAAACATCGTAAGAAGATACAGTTGAAGTTGGAGGTTTACGTACACTTAGGTTGGAGTCATTAAAACTTGTTTTTCAAGAACTCCACAAATTTCTTGTCAACAAACTATAGTTTTGGCAAGTCAGTTAGGACGTCTACTTTGTGCATGACACAAGTAATTTTTCCAACAATTATTTACAGACATATTATTTCACTTATAATTCCCTGTATCACAATTCCAGTGGTTCAGAAGTTTACATTCACTAAGTTGACTGTGCCTGGAAAATTCCACAAAATTATGTAATGGCTTTAGAAGCTTCTGGTAGGCTAATTGACATCATTTGAGTCAATTGGAGGTGTACCTGTGGATGTATTTCAAGGCCTACCTTCAAACTCAGTGCCTCTTTGCTTGACATCATGGGAAAATCAAAATAAATCAGCCAAGACCTCAGAAAAAAATTGTAGACCTCCACAAGTCTGGTTCATCCTTGGGAGCAATTTCTAAACACCTGAAGGTACCACATTCATCTGTACAAACAATAGTATGCAAGTATAAACACCATGGGACCAGGCAGCCGCCATACCGCTCAGGAAGGAGACGTGGTCGGTCTTCTAGGGATGAATGTACTTTGGTGCGAAAAGTGCAAATCAATCCCAGAACAACAGCAAAGGACCTTGTGAAGATGCTGGAGGAAACATGTACAAAATTATCTATATCCACAGTAAAACGAGTCCTATATCGACATAACCTGAAAGGCCACTCAACAAGGAAGAAGCCACTGCTCCAAAACCGCCATAAAATAGCCAGACTACGGTTTGCAACTGCACATGGGGACGAAGATCGTACTTTTTGGAGAAATGTCCTCTGGTCTGATGAAACAAAAATAGAACTGTTTGGCCATAATGACCATAGATATGTTTGGAGGAAAAAGGGGGAGGCTTGCAAGCCGAAGAACACCATCCCAACCGTGAAGCACGGGGGTGGCAGCATCATGTTGTGGGGGTGCTTTGCTGCAGGAGGGACTGGTGCACTTCACAAAATAGATGGCATCATGAGGGAAGGAAAATTGTGTGGATATATTGAAGCAACATCTCAAGACATCAGTCAGGAAGTTAAAGCTTGGTCGCAAATGGGTCTTCCAAATGGACAATGACCCCAAGCATACTTCCAAAGTTGAGGCAAAATGGCTTAAGGACGACAAAGTCAAGGTATTGGAGTGGCCATCACAAAGCCCTGACCTCAAACCTATAGAAAATTTGTGGGCAGAACTGAAAAAGCATGTGCGAGCAAAGAGGCCTACAAACCTGACTCAGTTACACCAGCTCTGTCAGGAGGAATGGGCCAAAATTCACCCAACTTATTGGGGGAAGCTTGTGGATGCAATGTTTGACCCAAGTTAAACAATTTAAAGGCAATGCTACCAAATACTAATTGAGTGTATGTAAACTTCTTACCCACTGGGAATGTGATGAAAGAAATAAAAGCTGAAAAAGTATAAATCATTCTCTCTACTATTATTGTGATATTTCACATTCTTGAAATAAAGTTGTGATCCTATCTGACCTAAGACAGGGAATCTTTACTAGGTCTAAATGTCAGGAATTGTGAAAAACTGAGTTTAAATGTATTTGGCTCAGGTGTATGTAAACTTCCCACTTCAACTGTTCATAAGATATTTGAGGAGTTTGAATGAATGATTTTCTATCTTAAGGAATTCTTGAGGAATTGAACCAAATTAACTTATGAACGTCTTATTTTTTTTCTTAAGCAGCTTCTTAAGTTATTGCGTAAGAAGTGTTTTGTGAATCTGGGCCCAGGACTTTACTGGGTATTCAGGGCATTTGGCCACCCTCTTTAAAATGGAAAATGTTAACATAGCATTACTAAACATAATGTGAGTAATTTAGCAGTAGATCTCATGCAGAACATCTTAGTCAGTGCATTCAACTAAGTTTAGTAGGAAAAAAAACAAGCACGTGACAATTATTGCAAGTAGAGTCTTATTGAAAATGGCTGTGCCAGGAAGATACGATCAACTTTATGGACACCAGGTGGGAACACAGTGCTGCTGATGGGGAAACTGGTTCACATGCTAAACCTGTCTGACTGTCTGTTTGTCTCCTTGTCATGCAGGTGATTATACGAGGAGGAGGGCACATACTACCATACGACCAACCACAGAGGTCCTTTGATATGATTGACAGATTCCTCTCAACACAGGGATTTATTTAAGTGGGCGGGACTGAGCAGGAACACAGTTGATCTGAGTTCCTCCACCTTTTAATTCGGAGTGTCTCCAGATTCCCAGTGGCTGTTTATTTCAAACACAATTATACATGGTAGAGGTCTATGACCTAGAAAGGAATACATGTCATGGATAGAGACGTCTGGACAGCTATGCTGCCTTCATCAGACTTTAATGACCTCCTAAATCCTACTTTACCCCTCAGATTCTGACTGCACTCTGATGCACTGCCAATGAATCCTCATGTTTGCTATTCTGTGGATCTGTCAAAATGAATATTTTTTTTGATTGTGGGGAATAATGATTTATATTGCACATGATCAATATATGATTAAGATGAAGAGATGGCATGCAATGCAATTGTAATAAAAAAATAAATGAAACCAACATGGGTCCGTCAAACAAGTTCAATGGATGAACACCAGAGGGCGCTGGTGTTTGAAATACTGTAAATGCCCGGTGGTGTTGTCCCTTGTAAATGCAACAAAGTTACTGAATAGTTTCTCTTATACAACTTTGGTAAAAGTTCCATTATCCAACTTCAGATAATGACCAAGACCTTTTTATTCTACCTGTCAGATGATTCAGTCATACTTGACCATCCTGTTTAATAAAAAATATAACAATTCAACTATGAATAGTCTGCAATACCTGCCTCTGTTTAGGTAATAGTAGGTACTACTCCGAGAACTCAATAACCTCCACAGACAATCATGGCAGACTGTTTTAGAAAGTACTAACCAGTAACAGAGAAACAGGCTGGAATGATCATCTGGTGGTTTGGGCAGTGAGATGACTGTACTCCTTGCTCTGTCACGTACCAAGGCAAACCATCATGCTACTTATCAGCTCATTAAACTTAATTGAAGCAGTCTAGACATCTCCATAGTTATTGATGGTTTTAGAACATTTAAACCTAGAACTATTTAATGAGAAATCAATGGTCAGGGCTTTTGTATTGGAAAACCATGTGGATTATTGGTCACTAAGGAGTTGCTTCAGCCTCAGATCTATCAGGACATGCTTCCCTTGCCACATATTCACACACATCCTGATTACAGTACAGTACCATGAACATGTGTTCTACTGTATATGTAGATACACTGAGTGGACAACACATTAAGAACACCTGCTCGTTCTATCACAGACTGACCAGGTGAATCCAGGTGAAAGATATGATCCCTTATTGAGGTTACTTGTTAAATCCACTTCGTCAGTGGCGCTGAAGGGGAGGAGACATGTTAAAGAAGGATTTTTAAGCCTTGAGCCAACAGACAAGGATTGTGTGTGTGGCAATCAGAGGGTGAATGGGCAAGACAAAACACATGTGCCTTTGAACAGGGTTTGGTAGTAGGTGCCAGGGACACCAGTTTGTGTCAACAACAGCAAAATCATTATGAGCCGTCCTCCCCTCACCAGCCTCCACTGGTGTATAGTCGGTGTACATTTGAAGGTTATATGGTTTGTCTGTGCTTCAAAAGGTCCATCTGAAGACATTTGAGTCAGCTGAGTAATGTTACAGAACAAGTGCTTTATTCTCCTACTGTAATGTAGCCGCAGTCTGAACAACTGCTGAACCAAACGCAGACCAAACAATAAGCTGTGATGAGACACACAAACATGTACAAAGTTATGCAGGCAATTCTGAATTCATCAATCCATTAGGTATAATACACCGTGGACACGTATCGAAGCGCGGAAATGAACCTTGACGAACACACACTGAGAAGGCTGCAAACGAGTGCTACGCAAAAACATCATTTACATACATGTACAAAACATCATTTACATACATGTACAAAACATCAGACTCCTTTCAAAAAGAGAGGTGGTTGGATGTACAGTCAAGATTATAAAAATGAATGACATTCTATACAATATTTATAGTTTTATATTTAAAATGATACATTTATACTTGTATTAATGTGCAGGCATTGTCCTCCACCTCTCTCCCAGAAACCCACACAGACACTCATCCTGAACTCACTAACCTGTCTTTATGTCTGCCTGTACAGTTAGACAAACCAGTCTTCCTTATGCTTGACCGGTCTGTTAACTAGAAACTCCACACTATTAGCTGTTATTCCAACAAAACATCTAACAACAATTCCAGTTGAATATGTTGAGGTCAATGCCATATATTCCCCATGATGCAACATGTTTTATTTCAGAACAGTTAAATACTCAAGTAGTTGGTGAAAGTAATAAGCCACAACGTTTAGAGATTCAAAAGAAAATACAAAGTCGATGAAATAAGGCGCTTTGTAGGTGTTTCACTTGTTTACAACACAGGAAGCCCTTAATACATGTTCAACCTTTCACAAGTTCAGTTGTTATCACACACCTCAAACCCACTGCCCGAGCCTTTCTACAAGACCTTTGTGCATCACACTGGAGAAAAAGTGAATGCATGTTTCCAGTTGACTTTATTCATTTAGTTAGTTACCTTTCACAGTGAGCCAAACTGGAGCTGAACAATGTTGTAGTAACACATCTGAAAGGTGCATGTTTAAAGCTTTATAAGGAGCACCCTGTGGAGCCTCACCATTAGGCACAGTCACTGCCATGCAGTCAGTCTCTACAGAGTAACAGTCACTGCCATGCAGTCAGTCTCTACAGAGTAACAGTCAGTCAGTCAGTCTCTACAGAGTAACAGTCACTGCCATGCAGTCAGTCTCTACAGAGTAACAGTCACTGCCATGCAGTCAGTCTCTACAGAGTAACAGTCACTGCCATGCAGTCAGTCTCTACAGAGTAACAGTCACTGCCATGCAGTCAGTCTCTACAGAGTAACAGTCACTGCCATGCAGTCAGTCTCTACAGAGTAACAGTCAGTCAGTCAGTCTCTACAGAGTAACAGTCACTACTATGCAGTCAGTCTCTACAGAGTAACAGTCACTACTATGCAGTCAGTCTCTACAGAGTAACAGTCACTACTATGCAGTCAGTCTCTACAGAGTAACAGTCACTGCCATGCAGTCAGTCTCTACAGAGTAACAGTCACTGCCATGCAGTCAGTCTCTACAGAGTAACAGTCACTGCCATGCAGTCAGTCTCTACAGAGTAACAGTCACTACTATGCAGTCAGTCTCTACAGAGTAACAGTCACTGCCATGCAGTCAGTCTCTACAGAGTAACAGTCACTGCCATGCAGTCAGTCTCTACAGAGTAACAGTCAGTCTCTACAGAGTAACAGTCACTACTATGCAGTCAGTCTCTACAGAGTAACAGTCACTACTATGCAGTCAGTCTCTACAGAGTAACAGTCACTACTATGCAGTCAGTCTCTACAGAGTAACAGTCACTGCCATGCAGTCAGTCTCTACAGAGTAACAGTCACTGCCATGCAGTCAGTCTCTACAGAGTAACAGTCACTGCCATGCAGTCAGTCTCTACAGAGTAACAGTCACTACTATGCAGTCAGTCTCTACAGAGTAACAGTCACTGCCATGCAGTCAGTCTCTACAGAGTAACAGTCACTGCCATGCAGTCAGTCTCTACAGAGTAACAGTCATTCAGTCAGTCTCTACAGAGTAACAGTCACTACTATGCAGTCAGTCTCTACAGAGTAACAGTCACTACTATGCAGTCAGTCTCTACAGAGTAACAGTCACTACTATGCAGTCAGTCTCTACAGAGTAACAGTCACTGCCATGCAGTCAGTCTCTACAGAGTAATAGTCACTGCCATGCAGTCAGTCTCTACAGAGTAACAGTCACTACTATGCAGTCAGTCTCTACATAGTAACAGTCACTACTATGCAGTCAGTCTCTACAGAGTAACAGTCAGTCTCTACAGAGTAACAGTCACTACTATGCAGTCAGTCTCTACATAGTAACAGTCACTGCCATGCAGTCAGTCTCTACAGAGTAACAGTCACTGCCATGCAGTCAGTCTCTACAGAGTAACAGTCACTGCCATGCAGTCAGTCTCTACAGAGTAACAGTCACTACTATGCAGTCAGTCTCTACATAGTAACAGTCACTGCCATGCAGTCAGTCTCTACAGAGTAACAGTCACTACCATGCAGTCAGTCTCTACAGAGTAACAGTCACTGCCATGCAGTCAGTCTCTACAGAGTAACAGTCACTACTATGCAGTCAGTCTCTACATAGTAACAGTCACTACTATGCAGTAAGTCTCTACAGAGTAACAGTCAATTCAGTCAGTCTCTACAGAGTAACAGTCACTACTATGCGGTCAGTCTCTACAGAGTAACAGTCACTACTATGCAGTCAGTCTCTACAGAGTAACAGTCACTACTATGCAGTCAGTCTCTACAGAGTAACAGTCACTGCCATGCAGTCAGTCTCTACAGAGTAACAGTCACTGCCATGCAGTCAGTCTCTACAGAGTAACAGTCACTGCCATGCAGTCAGTCTCTACAGAGTAACAGTCACTACTATGCAGTCCGTCTCTACAGAGTAACAGTCACTACTATGCAGTCAGTCTCTACAGAGTAACAGTCGCTGCCATGCAGTCAGTCTCTACAGAGTAACAGTCACTGCCATGCAGTCAGTCTCTACAGAGTAACAGTCACTACTATGCAGTCAGTCTCTACAGAGTAACAGTCACTGCCATGCAGTCAGTCTCTACAGAGAAACAGTCACTCAGTCAGTCTCTCTACAGAGCATCAGTCAGTCAGTCTCTACAGAGTAACAGTCACTCAGTCAGTCTCTCTACAGAGCGTCAGTCAGTCTCTACAGAGTAACAGTCACTCAGTCAGTCTCTACAGAGCATCAGTCAGTCAGTCAGTCTCTACAGAGTAACAGTCACTCAGTCAGTCTCTCTACATATCAACAGTCAGTCACACAGAGTCTCGCTGGTGTATTGAACCGGGCATCACTGAGACCTCAATATGGCTATTCTACCCTCTGGATATCCCAGAGGTCAAAGTGCATAGACAGCTACATGATGTCTCTCTAGCTCACCTGGCTGTAGAGCTGCTTGGCTCACTCCTACTAAAGGATGTAGTCATATGTACTACTAGTTCTGCTGAAGTATCAACATGTTCAGGGAAAAGGAGTTCCTCCCAGACACTGAACTCACTACCCTGTCACTACGCCTGTACAGTTTAGAATCCCCTCCACTAATGGTTTAGGTTTGGATATGGGGAGCGTAAACTGATCCTAGATCAGTGATAACTAAGGGGTGACTTGAGCAAGCATGACAGAGTTGTGGTCAAAACTAAAGTGAATATTGAGCTTTCCTACTGGTTAGGACTATTGGAAGATGTGTTGATGGAAAACACTCATACACACACACACACACACACGCAGACACACACACGCAGACACACACGCAGACACACACACACAGACACACGCACACAGACACACAGACACACGCACACAGACACACACAGACACACACACACACACGCAGACACACACACACAGACACACACACACAGACACACGCACACAGACACACACAGACACACACGCACACACACACACAGAGACACACGCACAGACAGACACACACAGACACACGCACACAGACACACGCACACACGCACACAGACACACGCACACACAGACACACGCACAGACAGACACACACACAGACATGTCAGCCGGTCTGTGGGAGAGCTGGGTTGGAGCTAGAATAGAGAGGTTACACTGAAGGTCAGCTTTTTCCTCCCTGGTCAGTCAGCCAGCTGGTTTTGCCCTTACAGACTAAACTCCCTGACAACACACTGGTGCTCTGTAGGTCAGTTGGTAGAGCATGACACTTGCAACAGCAGGATAGTGGGTTTGATTCCCGTGACCATCCACACATAAAGAATGTATACATGACTACGTGGTTTGAATAAAGACCTCTGCTAAATGGCATAAAAACACACCAACAGCAGACACACAGTGTCCATCAACGCTACACTCACTGAGACTGGGGGAACAATCTCTTATAAAGGCTTGCTAGCTCAATGGAAAAGTTCATGATGATTAAAAGGTATTTGAAACAATTGACATTCCATTTAGTAATAAAAAAAGACAGAGAAGTTCAGGCACGTTGTGATGTTTTGGAAAACATTCAGCTAAAACTGCTGAGCCTCGTTAGAGATGGTTGTAAGACCTTTTCATTATAAAGGGATAGAAACTCAGCCAATCGTTCCTCAACTGTCAAACACACACTGACAGTCAGACTACAAAAGCATAGACTCAATCAACTATCTCACCTCATATCTCTCTCTATATGTCTCCTACAGTATGACAACCCCACCTGAGATATTGAGGCAGACAGAGGACAAGGCTCATATCTGGAATGTTCAGGTCATTTGGAATGTGCTGCTGATTCTGGAAGCCTGGCTGCAGCAACACTAGAACTACACTGAAGGAGATGTCTCTTAAAGCTTTACTTGGTCCTGGAGAGTGGAGGAGACAGGTCAGGGGTCAGCCTCCAGGAGAGTGGAGGAGACAGGGGTCAGGAGTCAGCCTCCAGGAGAGTGGAGGAGACAGGGGTCAGGAGTCAGCCTCCAGGAGAGTGGAGGAGATGGGTCAGGGGTCAGCCTCCAGGAGAGTGGAGGAGACAGGGGTCCGGAGTCAGCCTCCAGGAGAGTGGAGGAGACGGGTCAGGGGTCAGCCTCCAGGAGAGTGGAGGGGTCAGCCTCCTGGAGAGTGGAGGAGACATGGGTCATCCTCCAGGAGAGTGGAGGGGTCAGGGGTCAGCCTCCAGGAGAGTGGAGGGGTCAGCCTCCTGGAGAGTGGAGGAGACAGGGGTCCGGAGTCAGCCTCCAGGAGAGTGGAGGAGACGGGTCAGGGGTCAGCCTCCAGGAGAGTGGAGGGGTCAGCCTCCTGGAGAGTGGAGGAGACATGGGTCATCCTCCAGGAGAGTGGAGGGGTCAGGGGTCAGCCTCCAGGAGAGTGGAGGGGTCAGCCTCCTGGAGAGTGGAGGAGACGGGTCAGGGGTCAGCCTCCAGGAGAGTGGAGGAGACAGGGGTCAGTCTCCAGGAGAGTGGAGGAGACAGGGGTCAGCCTCCAGGAGAGTGGATGAGACAGGGTCAGCCTCCAGGAGAGTGGAGGAGACAGGAGTCAGCCTCCAGGAGATTGAAGGGGTCAGGGTTCAGCCTCCAGGAGAGTGGAGGAGACAGGGGTCAGCCTCCAGGAGAGTGGAGGAGACATGGGTCAGCCTCCAGGAGAGTGGAGGAGACAGCGGTCAGCCTCCAGGAGAGTGGAGGAGTCAGGGGTCAGCCACCAGGAGAGTGCAGGAGACCGGGGTAAGCCCCCAGAAGAGTGGAGGAGTCAGGGGTCAGCCTCCAGGAGAGTGGAGGAGACAGGGGCCAGCCTCCAGGAGAGTGGATGAGACAGGGTCAGCCTCCAGGAGAGTGGAGGAGTCAGGGGTCAGCCTCCGGGAGAGTGCAGGAGACAGGGGTAAGCCTCCAGAAGAGTGGAGGAGACAGGGGTCAGTCTCCAGGAGAGTGGAGGAGACAGGGGTCAAGGGTCAGCCTCCAGGAGAGTGGAGGAGACAGGGGTCAGCCTCCAGAAGAGTGGAGGAGACAGGGGTCAGCCTCCAGGAGAGTGGAGGAGACAGGGGTCAGCCTCCAGGAGAGTGCAGGAGACAGGGGTAAGCCTCCAGGAGAGTGCAGGAGACAGGGGTAAGCCTCCAGAAGAGTGGAGGAGACAGGGGCCAGGGGTCAGCCTCCAGGAGAGTGGAGGAGACAGGGGTCAGCCTCCAGGAGAGTGGAAGGAGCCAGGGGTTAGCCTCCAGGAGAGTGGAGGAGACAGGGGTCAGGGGACAGCCTCCAGGAGAGTGGATGAGACAGCAGTCAGGGGACAGCCTCCAGGAGAGTGGAGGAGACAGAGGTCAGGGGTCAGCCTCCATAGCTGCCTCGGCTAGCTGGTATCACAGTGCAGGGCAATATGGCTGATAGAACAACAATACTAGGATGTATTGCTTCAATTTGAACATATTCTCAACACCGTTCAATCTTTCATTACATGTAACGCCCTCTAAATAGCATGGATGGGTTGCTAGGGTAACAGTCAGGGTCCTTTCTAGAAAAAGAGCATCATCCAATAGAATCGCCAGATTCCGGTAGGTAACCAAGTAATAGCATATCATGGCAACAGTTCGACTTGGTTAAAAACAACAACATCAACAACGTGGAGGCAGTAGCATCCCACACACTTTCTTAGCTAAGCATCTGATCAAGTACCTGACACTACATACCCTGTATGTTACACATGTAACCAGAACATTGCACTATTCAACACAGTAACTATCTGACACATACTTATCTGACAGTGGTACTCAGACTCAATCTCTGCTAGTCAATCCATCAGTCACAAGCACACATACAAGATAATCATCCCAAATGGCATTTACCCATAAGGCTCTGGTCAAAAGTAGTGGCCTTTATAGAGGAAAATGTTCCATTTGAGACACAGACATAGTCACAGAGGTGACGTTAGGGAGGGTCACAGAGGTGACGGTCTGAGGCTCATGTCCCGTTGCTGTGTCACCACGGTGACCCGGTAGGGGTGTCGGTCTAACAGAGGTATGACATCACTCCACATGGGTTAATGCTGCATGAATTGCAAAACTCCCTTTTAACTAAAGTACAAATTTAAAATAAAAAAATAGATAAAAAACATGAGACAAAAATAGAAGACAAATAAGAACAAAGACAAACCCAGAGAACACATATGAGTTAAAAAGGTCTATAAAAATACTACTATAGCTACGGTAGAAAAGCAGAGCAGCCCTGCAGGCCTCCGAGGTTTCTCTCCTGCAGGCCTCCGAGGTTTCTCTCCAGAGGTTTCTCTCTTCAGAGGTTTCTCTTCAGAGGTTTCTCTCCAAAGGTTTCTCTCCAGAGTTTTTTCCAGAGGTTTCTCTCCAGAGAGTTTTCTCTCAAAGGTTTCTCTCCAGAGTTTTCTCTCCAGGTTTCTCTCCAAAGGTTTTTCTCCCTCCAGAGGTTTCTCTCCAGAGGTTTCTCTCAGAGTTTTCTCTCCAGAGGTTTCTTCAGAGTTTTCTCTCCAGAGGTTTCTCTCCAAAGGTTTCTCTCCAGAGGTTTCTCTCCAGAGGTTTCTCTCCAGAGGTTTCTCTTCAGAGGTTTCTCTCCAAAGGTTTCTCTCCAGAGTTTTCCCTCCAGAGGTTTCTCTCCAAAGGTTTCTCTCCAGAGTTTTCCCTCCAGAGGTTTCTCTCCAGAGGTTTCTCTCCAGAGTTTTCTCTCCAGAGGTTTCTCTTCAGAGGTTTCTCTCCAAAGGTTTGGGGGCTGGGGTTACGGACTGGGGGTAGGGGCTGGGGGTACAGTTTGGGGGCTGGGGGGTACAGACTGGGGGGGGGGGGGGGTACTGTAGTCTCTCTCTGTCTTGTCTCTAGTGGATGGGGTTGATGTCTGTACGGTGGTTGGGCAGGCCATGCACAGTGCTGCCCCCTACAGCTGTGCTGGAGGTGGTGATGTTGTTGTGCTGGATGACCTGCTGCTGGGAGCAGGCTGGGGCCGGGCTGCCTGTTGGACTGCTGTCTGGACCTGAGGGGAGGAGGACAACACATAGGGTGAGAGGACGATTGGCAATGGTGTGTGTGTGTGTGTGTGTGTGTGTGTGTGTGTGTGTGTGTGTGTGTGTGTGTGTGTGTGTGTGTGTGTGTGTGTGTGTGTGTGTGTGTGTGTGTGTGTGTGTGTGTGTGTGTGTGTGTGTGTGTGTGTGTGTGGTGTATCAACATGAATGGGTGTGTAGTGAACATGAAACCCTCAATAGAACAACTCTCTCTAGATGTCTGTTTATCTAAACAAACACGGTCCAACAGTTAAAAACCTCTTAATTTTCACCAAATATAGAATTGTTACATTTCTATGTACAGAATAAACCACTGAACATTGTGTTTTCCAACCAAACATCTATCATATCCTCCTTTCAGACCAACAGAATGAGGCACGTTGAAAGCGCCTCGGCCTCGGCATGTTGGTTGTCTGTCTGAAAGGTTACACTGCAGCTTTTTAAAAGCCTCCACGAAACCTTCAGTTCTGAAGCACCACTGAACGGGCTGCCGCTTCTGAAGCCGGGCTAACATCCATCACTAGGCAACCAGAACTGTCAATCAAATGATCTCCATCTGCCTGCGCTCAGACCACTCGCTCCTAAGAAAAGTACTTTGAAGTTTGTTAAAGTTTGTTAAGTGCATTTAGTAGAAAGAAAAAACATCTACCATAAAAAAAAAAACATTTTTTTTTATTTAACCGAGGGGTAAGCACAAATTAAGAACAAATTCTTATTTTCAATGACGGCCTAGGAACAGTGGGTTAACTGCCTTGTTCAGGGGCAGAACGACAGATTTTTACCTTGTCAGCTCAGGGATTCGATCTTGCAACCCTTCGGTTACAAGTCCAACGCTCTAACCACTAGGCTACCTGCCGCCCCATCAATCAATGTTTATTGTTGTCAGGGAAACAATAGAACATTCTATGCCGGAGCAGAATTCTACTGTCTGAAAAGGTAGACGCTTTGTAAATTGTCTGAAAGGTTATCAATTATCCACCCGTTACTGTAGCTGCATCCTCTGTATGAAAAGGGTCAAATAAACATGCATTTAAAACTTTTTATCCCTTTGAAAACATGCTTGATACATTTTCACAACATACTAGGAGGGACATCTGTACACAGACAGACTGGGCTTATCAATGCAAGTCTCTCCCAGTCAGTCAGCCCAGTCTACTCACCCTCTAAACAAGGAGCCAGTGTGACATCTGTACACAGACAGACTGGGCTTATCAATGCAAGTCTCTCCCAGTCAGTCAGCCCAGTCTACTCACCCTCTAAACAAGGAGCCAGTGTGACATCTGTACACAGACAGACTGGGCTTATCAATGCAAGTCTCTCCCAGTCAGTCAGCCCAGTCTACTCACCCTCTAAACAAGGAGCCAGTGTGACATCTGTACACAGACAGACTGGGCTTATCAATGCAAGTCTCTCCCAGTCAGTCAGCCCAGTCTACTCACCCTCTAAACAAGGAGCCAGTGTGACATCTGTACACAGACAGACTGGGCTTATCAATGCAAGTCTCTCCCAGTCAGTCAGCCCAGTCTACTCACCCTCTAAACAAGGAGCCAGTGTGACATCTGTACACAGACAGACTGGGCTTATCAATGCAAGTCTCTCCCAGTCAGTCAGCCCAGTCTACTCACCCTCTAAACAAGGAGCCAGTGTGACATCTGTACACAGACAGACTGGGCTTATCAATGCAAGTCTCTCCCAGTCAGTCAGCCCAGTCTACTCACCCTCTAAACAAGGAGCCAGTGTGACATCTGTACACAGACAGACTGGGCTTATCAATGCAAGTCTCTCCCAGTCAGTCAGCCCAGTCTACTCACCCTCTAAACAAGGAGCCAGTGTGACATCTGTACACAGACAGACTGGGCTTATCAATGCAAGTCTCTCCCAGTCAGTCAGCCCAGTCTACTCACCCTCTAAACAAGGAGCCAGTGTGACATCTGTACACAGACAGACTGGGCTTATCAATGCAAGTCTCTCCCAGTCAGTCAGCCCAGTCTACTCACCCTCTAAACAAGGAGCCAGTGTGACATCTGTACACAGACAGACTGGGCTTATCAATGCAAGTCTCTCCCAGTCAGTCAGTCCAGTCTACTCACCCTCTAAACAAGGAGCCAGTGTGACATCTGTACACAGACAGACTGGGCTTATCAATGCAAGTCTCTCCCAGTCAGTCAGTCCAGTCTACTCACCCTCTAAACAAGGAGCCAGTGTGACATCTGTACACAGACAGACTGGGCTTATCAATGCAAGTCTCTCCCAGTCAGTCAGCCCAGTCTACTCACCCTCTAAACAAGGAGCCAGTGTGACATCTGTACACAGACAGACTGGGCTTATCAATGCAAGTCTCTCCCAGTCAGTCAGCCCAGTCTACTCACCCTCTAAACAAGGAGCCAGTGTGACATCTGTACACAGACAGACTGGGCTTATCAATGCAAGTCTCTCCCAGTCAGTCAGCCCAGTCTACTCACCCTCTAAACAAGGAGCCAGTGTGACATCTGTACACAGACAGACTGGGCTTATCAATGCAAGTCTCTCCCAGTCAGTCAGCCCAGTCTACTCACCCTCTAAACAAGGAGCCAGTGTGACATCTGTACACAGACAGACTGGGCTTATCAATGCAAGTCTCTCCCAGTCAGTCAGTCCAGTCTACTCACCCTCTAAACAAGGAGCCAGTGTGACATCTGTACACAGACAGACTGGGCTTATCAATGCAAGTCTCTCCCAGTCAGTCAGCCCAGTCTACTCACCCTCTAAACAAGGAGCCAGTGTGACATCTGTACACAGACAGACTGGGCTTATCAATGCAAGTCTCTCCCAGTCAGTCAGCCCAGTCTACTCACCCTCTAAACAAGGAGCCAGTGTGACATCTGTACACAGACAGACTGGGCTTATCAATGCAAGTCTCTCCCAGTCAGTCAGTCCAGTCTACTCACCCTCTAAACAAGGAGCCAGTGTGACATCTGTACACAGACAGACTGGGCTTATCAATGCAAGTATCTCCCAGTCAGTCAGCCCAGTCTACTCACCCTCTAAACAAGGAGCCAGTGTGACATCTGTACACAGACAGACTGGGCTTATCAATGCAAGTCTCTCCCAGTCAGTCAGCCCAGTCTACTCACCCTCTAAACAAGGAGCCAGTGTGACATCTGTACACAGACAGACTGGGCTTATCAATGCAAGTCTCTCCCAGTCAGTCAGCCCAGTCTACTCACCCTCTAAACAAGGAGCCAGTGTGACATCTGTACACAGACAGACTGGGCTTATCAATGCAAGTCTCTCCCAGTCAGTCAGCCCAGTCTACTCACCCTCTAAACAAGGAGCCAGTGTGACATCTGTACACAGACAGACTGGGCTTATCAATGCAAGTCTCTCCCAGTCAGTCAGCCCAGTCTACTCACCCTCTAAACAAGGAGCCAGTGTGACATCTGTACACAGACAGACTGGGCTTATCAATGCAAGTCTCTCCCAGTCAGTCAGCCCAGTCTACTCACCCTCTAAACAAGGAGCCAGTGTGACATCTGTACACAGACAGACTGGGCTTATCAATGCAAGTCTCTCCCAGTCAGTCAGCCCAGTCTACTCACCCTCTAAACAAGGAGCCAGTGTGACATCTGTACACAGACAGACTGGGCTTATCAATGCAAGTCTCTCCCAGTCAGTCAGCCCAGTCTACTCACCCTCTAAACAAGGAGCCAGTGTGACATCTGTACACAGACAGACTGGGCTTATCAATGCAAGTCTCTCCCAGTCAGTCAGCCCAGTCTACTCACCCTCTAAACAAGGAGCCAGTGTGACATCTGTACACAGACAGACTGGGCTTATCAATGCAAGTCTCTCCCAGTCAGTCAGCCCAGTCTACTCACCCTCTAAACAAGGAGCCAGTGTGACATCTGTACACAGACAGACTGGGCTTATCAATGCAAGTCTCTCCCAGTCAGTCAGCCCAGTCTACTCACCCTCTAAACAAGGAGCCAGTGTGACATCTGTACACAGACAGACTGGGCTTATCAATGCAAGTCTCTCCCAGTCAGTCAGCCCAGTCTACTCACCCTCTAAACAAGGAGCCAGTGTGACATCTGTACACAGACAGACTGGGCTTATCAATGCAAGTCTCTCCCAGTCAGTCAGTCCAGTCTACTCACCCTCTAAACAAGGAGCCAGTGTGACATCTGTACACAGACAGACTGGGCTTATCAATGCAAGTCTCTCCCAGTCAGTCAGCCCAGTCTACTCACCCTCTAAACAAGGAGCCAGTGTGACATCTGTACACAGACAGACTGGGCTTATCAATGCAAGTCTCTCCCAGTCAGTCAGCCCAGTCTACTCACCCTCTAAACAAGGAGCCAGTGTGACATCTGTACACAGACAGACTGGGCTTATCAATGCAAGTCTCTCCCAGTCAGTCAGCCCAGTCTACTCACCCTCTAAACAAGGAGCCAGTGTGACATCTGTACACAGACAGACTGGGCTTCTCAATGCAAGTCTCTCCCAGTCAGTCAGTCCAGTCTACTCACCCTCTAAACAAGGAGCCAGTGAGAGCAGGGCAGTACGAGGGGAAGTGAGCCTGGTTTTCCCCTGCCTGTCTGCTGAAGCCTCACAGCACAGGGAGGGCCTTCTGCCTTCTCCTAATTACATGGAAATGTCACTCCTATCCATATCAGAGGGTGGGGTTCTGATGTCATACTCTGCTGCTGTGGAACAGTCCAATAACCAGCAGGGGGACCAGGACCAGCGGGACCAGCAGGACTGGACATGGGAGTTTGGACGCTGGTCGGCAGTCTGTGACATCTTTTTTTCAGTGGAATCTCTGCAGCGACCTGTGGTTTAGTTCTATGACTCCGGTCCACTTCTGATGGAAAAACAGGCCTCATATTCTGGGGTTGTGATGACCAGTACCAGACTTCCAGGCCGGGTGCTCTCCTAGTGCCTCTCTCCCCCACATCCATGAAACAGCCTGGCTCCTGCCAGCATCCGTACACTCTGTGTGATACACATGGCAGGATTCATATGTCCTCATAGTGCGGTGAGTGTGGGACAGGATGTCTTGACTGGCACCACCCTGGACTGAGCACCCTAACCTCAGGACTGCTTCTAACTCATACACACAGACACTGTATGGCTGGAGAACTGGGAAGGTTCTCTATGCAGGTTTAGCTGTATACTAGTGATACGGCACAGGGATGAGTGTGTGTGTGTTTCGGGGTTTTGTGTGTGTGTGTGTGTGTGTGTGTGTGTGTGTGTGTGTGTTTCGGGGTTTTGTGTGTGTGTGTGTGTGTGTGTGTGTGTGCATGTGCGTGTGCGTGCGTGCGTGCAAACAAGCTACTCACTGAGGTAACCTTGGGAGTCTTTCTGCAGAGTGGTGATGGGGCAGTCTTTATGGGTGAGGAGGAGCTGCTTGAGTTGGGTCACCTCGTTCTTCAGCATGGTCACCTCATTCTGACAACAAGCAATCAATCAAATGTGTTTAATAAAGCCCCTTTTACATCAGCAGTTTCCACAAAGTGCTTTACAGTTACCCAGCCGACACACATTCTGAGCACAATAAGAGAGATTTACTGTTAGCTGGACTGAGTGATTATCTTTGCTTGGTGAATAAATTCAGATTTTTTTGTTGTTGAATAGATTCTTGATAAAGGCACATTTTTTATAAACATTCTGCATCAATATTGCAATTAAGTGTATTATCATTGCTAAAACCATGTACAATTACAGGATTAAGATTTCAATCTTAATTGGAATTTAATAAAACTATGACAAATAAATGAACCAGCTTGTTGTTAGGAATGTCAAAAGACAGACATCATTTCAGGGGCTGGTTTTGATTTATGGTTGAAAATTGTCTGTATCTCTGAGTGTCTGCCTTCTAGAACTACAACAAGCCCCTACGGAAACAACAGACTGAACTACAACAAGCCCCTACGGAACAACAGACTGAACTACAACAAGCCCCTACGGAACAACAGACTGAACTACAACAAGCCCCTACGGAACAACAGACTGAACTACAACAAGCCCCTACGGAACAACAGACTGAACTACAACAAGCCCCTACGGAACAACAGACTGAACTACAACAAGCCCCTACGGAACAACAGACTGAACTACAACAAGCCCCTACGGAACAACAGACTGAACTACAACAAGCCCCTACGGAACAACAGACTGAACTACAACAAGCCCCTACGGAACAACAGACTGAACTACAACAAGCCCCTACGGAACAACAGACTGAACTACAACAAGCCGCTACGGGACAACAGACTGAACTACAACAAGCCCCTACGGAACAACAGACTGAACTACAACAAGCCCCTACGGGACAACAGACTGAACTACAACAAGCCCCTACGGGACAACAGACTGAACTACAACAAGCCCCTACGGAACAACAGACTGAACTACAACAAGCCCCTACGGGACAACAGACTGAACTACAACAAGCCCCTACGGAACAACAGACTGAACTACAACAAGCCCCTACGGGACAACAGACTGAACTACAACAAGCCCCTACGGAACAACAGACTGAACTACAACAAGCCCCTACGGGACAACAGACTGAACTACAACAAGCCCCTACGGGACAACAGACTGAACTACAACAAGCCCCTACGGGACAACAGACTGAACTACAACAAGCCCCTACGGGACAACAGACTGAACTACAACAAGCCCCTACGGAACTACAGACTGAACTACAACAAGCCCCTACGGAACAACAGACTGAACTACAACAAGCCCCTACGGAACAACAGACTGAACTACAACAAGCCCCTACGGGACAACAGACTGAACTACAACAAGCCCCTATAACTATAACAAGGGGGAGTGGCAGTATGTCTGAGTTTAGTGGAGCAGTTCTCCTCCCAGGCTGAAACAACACCAAACACATTGAAGGTGTTCGGTCTTCATGATCTGAACTATAGATAAGCAGAGACGTGAGGATGAAAGGAAAACAACTATTGGTAGAGTTGGAGAAAGAAAGAAGGTCTGGGTTGGAGATGGGTGCTACCTAACTTTTACAAGAGTTGAGCAGCATTCAATTCAATTCACTAAACTTTATTTAGAATGCTGTACACAGTGGTGCAGGCACGTACACAGATGGAGCTCTAGGGGTGCTGGAGCATCTGGCCTTTTGCCCTCTTATGAAAAAAAAAGGTATCTTTTGATTAAAAAATCTAATTTTATTGGTCACATACACATATTTAGCAGATGTTATTGCAGGTGTAGTGAAATGCAGTTTTTTCAAACAAATGACTTTTTATGAAATGTTTAGTGTCTTTTCAGGGAAGGGGGCAGCTGCAGGTCGCCCCTGTCAGTAGCAGAACAAGTGTTTTCACTCTGAGCACCTGCCCCATCAAAGGTGTGTGGCCCTGCAGTGGAGAACTTATTTACTACATCTCCCTGCTTTTTGAACATAAAAGTCTAATGTGAAGACCTACAACACGTCCCAAATAGCACCATATTCCCTATATAAGCTCACTACTTTTGACCAGAGCTCTATGAGCCCTATGGGCCCTGGTCAAAAGTAGTGCATTAAATAGGGACTAGGGTGCCATTTGCGACAACCATCTCGTCCACATATATCCTACCAGAAGCTGCATGTTGGTCTGGGTCAGCTCTTCAGCCTTCTTCTCCAGCGACACCACCCATACTTTCCTCTTCTGTCTGCATCGCGTGGCCGCCGCTCGGTTTCTCTCCAGAAACTTCCGCCGCCGTTCGTCAGGGTCCTCGTCTACCGTCCGCCTGCGGCGCCCACCGCTAGGGGTCGGAGACTGCATCGTCTGGCTCGGCTGCATCTGCTGGGCCGCCGGTGACAACTAGAGAGAGAGAGACAGAGACAGAGAGACAGAGACAGAGAGAGAACAAGGTCACACACACAAATGGAAAGGGAAAGGAAAGGGAGACACCTAGTCAGTTGTACAACTGAATGCATTCAACTGAAATGTGTCTTCTGCATTTACAGGTCACTAAGAAGGACTTCAACTATGTCTCATTTCCATGTTTCATCTACCCTAACATCTCGTGAAAGTCTTAACCTAGCTGAATTGGTTGTAGCCTCATGGTTCTTACTTCTACTCTATCTGTTTAAAGTCACTATTCACAGTCCCTACTCTGCCTGTTTAAAGTCACTATTCACAGTCCCTACTCTGCCTGTTTAAAGTCACTATTCACAGTCCCTACTCTGCCTGTTTAAAGTCACTATTCACAGTCCCTACTCTGCCTGTTTAAAGTCACTATTCACAGTCCCTACTCTGCCTGTTTAATGTCACTATTCACAGTCCCTACTCTGCCTGTTTAAAGTCACTATTCACAGTCCCTACACTGCCTGTTTAAAGTCACTATTCACAGTCCCTACTCTGCCTGTTTAAAGTCCCTATTCACAGTTCCTACTCTGCCTGTTTAAAGTCACTATTCACAGTCCCTACTCTGCCTGTTTAAAGTCACTATTCACAGTCCCTACTCTGCCTGTTTAAAGTCCCTATTCACAGTTCCTACTCTGCCTGTTTAAAGTCACTATTCACAGTCCCTATTCTGCCTGTTTAAAGTCACTATTCACAGTCCCTATTCTGCCTGTTTAAAGTCACTATTCACAGTCCCTACTCTACCTGTTTGAAATTACTATTCACAGTCACTTCCCTAAAAACAAAATTATGCCTATGCCACGTGCCCTCCCCCTCCCCACCACTTCTTCCCCATCTGAGGGCGTCAGTCAGTCAGTCAGTCAGGTGGGTGGGTGAGTGAGTGAGTAACTGGACTGATTTACAGAGCAGCCCTGCCCGCCTTGTTAAAGAAGTGTCAGGACACCGTTTTCCACCGCCCACCTCCACTCAGCCTAACCCTCACAGACACACAGTCAGAAAGAGCCTGCTTTGCTTTCTAAAACCCCTCAGTATGCCCACTGACTGGTCCTGACATATACTTGGCATGGGTCAAGTGCTTTCAGTCCTCAGATCATTAGCGTTTTCAGGAGGATGGTGGAAAATACAAGTTGCTTTGATGGCGGCTGTGTATACAGCCAGTGTTGTTGTAATGTTTTAACGGGACAGAAGGATATCTTTGGAACATACAGGGGGGGTCCTAATGGCTCAACAGTCAAATATACATTAATGGTCTTAGTTAACCTTTGGCCTTATTGTAATTTACATCACTAACTTCCATGTCAACATCACAACATCAGTCCTGGGACAAATGTCTGAATCAATGTCAAATATAGGTGAAAACCAAAGACAAGAACAATATGTATTGTTGGTTGATGATCGGCTGTGTGTTCTGTCAGCGCTCCATGACTAGTGCCAATAACCCAGGCCAGTCTTATAGGTCTGTACATTATCCTAACCCTACAACACCTGGAACATGTTGTGACCACTGGGCTGACTGACTGAAGCCCTGGTCTGTACATTATCCTAACCCTACAACACCTGGAACATGTTGTGACCACTGGGCTGACTGACTGAAGCCCTGGTCTGTACATTATCCTAACCCTACAACACCTGGAACATGTTGTGACCACTGGACTGACTGACTGAAGCCCTGGTCTGTACATTATCCTAACCCTACAACACCTGGAACATGTTGTGACCACTGGACTGACTGACTGAAGCCCTGGTCTGTACATTATCCTAACCCTACAACACATGGAACATGTTGTGACCACTGGACTGACTGACTGAAGCCCTGGTCTGTACATTATCCTAACCCTACAACACCTGGAACATGTTGTGACCACTGGACTGACTGACTGAAGCCCTGGTCTGTACATTATCCTAACCCTCAACACCTGGAACATGTTGTGACCACTGGACTGACTGACTGAAGCCCTGGTCTGTACATTATCCTAACCCTACAACACCTGGAACATGTTGTGACTGACTGACTGAAGCCCTGGTCTGTACATTATCCTAACCCTACAACACATGGAACATGTGACCACTGGACTGACTGACTAAAGCCCTGGTCTGTACATTATCCTAACCCTACAACACCTGGAACATGTTGTGACTACTGGACTGACTGACTGAAGCCCTGGTCTGTACATTATCCTAACCCTACAACACCTGGAACATGTTGTGACCACTGGACTGACTGACTGAAGCCCTGGTCTGTACATTATCCTAACCCTACAACACCTGGAACATGTTGTGACCACTGGGCTGACTGACTGAAGCCCTGGTCTGTACATTATCCTAACCCTACAACACCTGGAACATGTTGTGACCACTGGGCTAACTGACTGAAGCCCTGATCTGTACATTATCCTAACCCTACAACACCTGGGACATGTTGTGACCACTGGACTGACTGACTGAAGCCCTGGTCTGTACATTATCCTAACCCTACAACACCTGGAACATGTTGTGACCACTGGACTGACTGACTGAAGCCCTGGTCTGTACATTATCCTAACCCTACAACACCTGGAACATGTTGTGACCACTGGACTGACTGACTGAAGCCCTGGTCTGTACATTATCCTAACCCTACAACACCTGGAACATGTTGTGACAACTGGACTGACTGACTGAAGCCCTGGTCTGTACATTATCCTAACCCTACAACACCTGGAACATGTTGTGACAACTGGACTGACTGACTGAAGCCCTGGTCTGTACATTATCCTAACCCTACAACACCTGGAACATGTTGTGACCACTGGACTGACTGACTGAAGCCCTGGTCTGTACATTATCCTAACCCTACAACACCTGGAACATGTTGTGACCACTGGGCTGACTGACTGAAGCCCTGGTCTGTACATTATCCTAACCCTACAACACCTGGAACATGTTGTGACCACTGGACTGACTGACTGAAGCCCTGGTCTGTACATTATCCTAACCCTACAACACCTGGAACATGTTGTGACCACTGGGCTGACTGACTGAAGCCCTGGTCTGTACATTATCCTAACCCTACAACACCTGGAACATGTTGTGACCACTGGGCTGACTGACTGAAGCCCTGGTCTGTACATTATCCTAACCCTACAACACCTGGAACATGTTGTGACCACTGGACTGACTGACTGAAGCCCTGGTCTGTACATTATCCTAACCCTACAACACCTGGAACATGTTGTGACCACTGGGCTGACTGACTGAAGCCCTGGTCTGTACATTATCCTAACCCTACAACACCTGGAACATGTTGTGACCACTGGACTGACTGACTGAAGCCCTGGTCTGTACATTATCCTAACCCTACAACACCTGGAACATGTTGTGACCACTGGACTGACTGACTGAAGCCCTGGTCTGTACATTATCCTAACCCTACAACACCTGGAACATGTTGTGACCACTGGACTGACTGACTGAAGCCCTGGTCTGTACATTATCCTAACCCTCAACACCTGGAACATGTAACCACTGGACTGACTGACTAAAGCCCAGTATATATGTTATGGCAACCTAACAGAGTAAAGGCCTAAACTCCCCAAATGAGTGTGTGTGAGGTATTTAAGTTTAAGGGTGAAGCTCTGGAGTCCTGTTTCTAAACAAGCCCTGAGGATCCTTTACGCCAGACAGTTTACAACCACCAACTGACCCTCCTGACCGCTGAGACTGATCTGCAGCTGACCAACCTCGATGGAAAAACTGACCTTTGTGTCTGTTGCCAGGTAACTAACCTCTTCTTGGCAGTATGGCCACGGCCCACGGCTGAAGGAAAATGTGTCTGACCAGCCCCGGCGCTTTACAGTGAATTTGTAATGTCATTTCCTCTACTGCATTTAAACCAAACCACTAATGGCTGTCTGTCTACCAGACTGTTAAAGTACAGGACTGAACTGTTATGGTTTGGGTTAAAGTAGGTGCTTTTGGCTTCACATGTGGTTTTAGTAGGTACTTGACATGCTTTGGTTTTGTGACAAACCTTCATAAACCTCTGTCTATACATGAATGGTTCTGATATTTACCTTCCTCTACCTCTGGCTCCGGTACCTATGCTAGGGGAAAGAATCACTTGTGAGTGCTAACCTGTGAATGTGACCCTGGTCCAGAGTGAAGTGGAGGGTGGGGTGACGTCTGGTGTGAGTGTCCAGGGTGGAGGTGAGGCGGGGGTGAGGTCTGGTGTGGGTGTCCAGGGTGGAGGTGAGGCGGGGGTGAGGTCTGGTGTGGGTGCCCAGGGTGGAGGTGAGGCGGGTGGGAGTTGTGATGGGGGTTGTGGCCCTGTGGGTGGTGGTGCCCGCCCTGGGTGTGGCCGCTGTGGTGATGGTGGGGGTGGTGCTGGTAGGCGTGGCTGTGGGGCGGAGCCGGCAGGTGCTGGTGAGGGTGGGAGGGGTGAAGGTGGTGGTGGCCGCCCCCCTGCTCCTGCTGCTGCCGCGATGACATCATTTCCATCATGTGACCCATGCTGTTCATGTTGCCGTTGGCGATGGCTCCCGGGTGGTGTGCTAGCGCCGCCTTCAGCCTCTGTATGGAGAAGAACAACAACATGGCCATGTTTCTATCATTCACTGGGATTAGGGACAGGAGTTCTTCCTGGTTACTATTCCAGACCATAGAGTTAAATGATTAATCTCTTTAGGCTTTGTCTGTTTGACAGTCTATCATTGAGTTAACTGGAAACAGGTCCTGTAGGTTATTTGAAAGTGTGTTGACTATTGACTGTGAGACGATACACTGCTGCATTCATCTTTATACTGTACATCCACATGTCACGGCTGAGATACAAACCAGAGCTGAGCCTTGACAGCCCCTCACCCTCTCTCTCTCTCTCTCTCTCTCTCTCTCTCTACTGCATTCTTACTTTCCATCTCACTCTTTCGCTCGCTCGCTCCCTTCACTCTGCCTTCCTCTCTCTCTATCCCTTTCTCTCAGTTTAGACAGTGATCTTGCTCTCTCTCTCCCTGTCCATCTCCCTCCTTTCCTTTCTCCATCTCTCTCTCCTTTCCTCTCTCCATCTCTCTCTCCTATCCTCTCTCCAGGTCTAACGGATGAGGGATATGTCTGTCTGTCTGTCTGTCTGTCTGTCTGCCTGCCTGCCTGTCTGTCTGTCTGTCTGTTCTATGTTTACTCATGGGGGCAGGTTTGTTGCTTTAACCGTGTGGTCTACTTAAGACTGAGAGGCTCTGAGAACTGGCCAAGATCTGAGACCAGAGAGAGAGAGAGGAGGAGAGAGAGGTGAGAGTGAGAGAGAGAGAGAGGAGAGACAGTGAGAGAGGCAGAGAGATGGGGGGAGAGAGAGAGAGAGAGAGAGAGAGAGGGGAGACAGTGAGAGAGGCAGAGAGATGGGGGAGAGAGAGAGAGAGAGAGAGAGAGAGAGAGGGGGGAGACAGTGAGAGAGGCAGAGAGATGGGGGGGGGAGAGAGAGAGAGAGAGAGAGAGAGAGAGAGAGAGAGAGAGAGAGAGAGAGAGAGAGAGAGAGAGAGAGAGAGAGAGAGAGAGAGAGAGAGAGAGAGAGAGAGAGATGGGGGCAGAGAGAGAGGACTTTTCAAGGTGCTCTTGTATTCCTGGTGTTTACCAGTCCCACCACACCACTCCTCAAGTGTCTGTTTGTTTGGGCAGACACTTAAAGAGACAACCCTCAAGGAAAGGGAAAAATCACCCACTCAAATCCGAATACAAACATGCAAGTTCCAAAACGTGTCTGCTGCACTCACTGCACGTCTGATCTGCTGAGAACTAACTCAGTCATAATATTAAAAAAACATGTCTGCACCTTTTCATATTTCTGTTCCATTTGGGAGGAGGTTTTGGAATAACAGTGTGAGAGAGTGTTGAGTCTGGGACTGCCACTGTAATGACTGTAGTGGATTGGCTGGGGCTTCATTCTGAAAGGTGCTCACTTAACATAAAGAGGAACTGTACTGTAGCTTTACGGTAGTGTTAATGGGATTTTCATTATTGGCACAAAATCTATAAACTTACTAACTAAAATTGTCAATCCATTCAATTCAGTTTTGTCAGTCTTATGTTGCCTGCTAACTCTCAATCTCCTCTCTCTCCATCTCCTCTCTCTCTCGCTCCTGTCTCTCTCTATCTCCTCTCTCTCTCCATCTCCTGTCTCTCTCCATCTCCTGTCTCTCAATTCAATTCAATTCAAGGGCTTTATTGGCATGGGAAACATGTGTTAACATTGCCAAAGCAAGTGAGGTAGATAAAATATAAAGTGAATATATAAAGTGAAATAAACAATAAAAATTAACAGTAAACATTACACATACAGAAGTTTCAAAACAATAAAGACATTACAAATGTCATATTATATATACAGTGTTTTAACAATGTACAAATGGTGAAGGACACAAGATAAAATAAATAAGCATAAATATGGGTTGTATTTACAATGGTATGTGTTCATCACTGGTTGCCCTTTTCTCGTGGCAACAGGTTACAAATCTTGCTGCTGTGATGGCACACTGTGGAATTTCACCCAGTAGATATGGGAGTTTTTCAAAATTGGATTTGTTTTCGAATTTTATGTGTATCTGTGTAATCTGAGGGAAATATGGCCTGGAGGAGGAGGCCTCCTCCTGTCTCTCCATCTCCTCTCTCTCCATCTCCTGTCTCTCTATCTCATGTCTCTCTCCATCTCCTCTCTCTCAATATTCTGTCTCTCATCTCCTGTCTCTCTCCATCTCATGTCTCTCTCCATCTCCTGTCTCTCATCTCCTCTCTCTCCATCGCCTCTCTCTCCATATCCTGTCTCTCTCCATCTCCTCTCTCTCAATATTCTGTCTCTCATCTCCTGTCTCTCTCCATATCCTGTCTCTCTCCATCTCCTCTCTCTCCATCTCCTGTCTCTCTCCATCTCCTCTCTCTCAATATTCTGTCTCTCATCTCCTGTCTCTCTCCATATCCTGTCTCTCTCCATCTCCTCTCTCCCCATCTCCTGTCTCTCTCCATCTCCTCTCTCTCCATCTCCTGTCTCTCTCCATCTCCTGTCTCTCTCCATCTCCTTTCTCTCTCCATCTCCTGTCTCTCTCCATCTCCTTTCTCTCTTCATCTCCTGTCTCTCTTCATCTCTTGTCTCTCTTCATCTCCTCTCTCTCCATCTCCTCTCTCTCTATCTCCTGTCTCTCTCCATCTCCTCTCTCTCCATCTCCTGTCTCTCTCCATCTCCTGTCTCTCATCTCCTCTCTCTCCATCTCCTCTCTCTCTATCTCCTGTCTCTCTCCATCTCATGTCTCTCTCCATCTCCTGTCTCTCATCTCCTCTCTCTCCTGTCTCTCATCTCCTTTCTCTCCATCTCCTCTCTCTCCATCTCCTGTCTCTCTTCATCTCCTCTCTCTCCATTTCCTGTCTCTCTCCATCTGTTTTCTCTCTCCAATGTCCATCTCTTCCTTTACCCCTCTCTCTCTCTCCCCTATCTCCCCTATCTCACCCCCCACCCCCTACCTCCCAGCTGCTGTCAGTCAGTCAGTCAGTCAGTCCAGTCTGTCCATGCCTCCTCCAGGCCTCCTCCTCCAGTCCTCCTCCAGGCCTCCTCCTCCAGGCCTCTCCTCCAGGCCTCCTCCTCCAGGCCTCCTCCTCCAGGCCTTCTCCAGGCCTCCATGTCTCTTTAACAACCTTCACATTCATGATTCCCTGGGTCACCACGCCAGAGAGAGAGTGAGAGAGATAAAGAGCACATCAACCCTCTCCTCCTCCTCCTGCCTCCCACACCCCTCCCTTCCTCACTCCTCTCTCTCTCA
>NC_092149.1:7090388-7107888 GCF_045791955.1 Oncorhynchus clarkii lewisi | reverse complement strand
AGAGAGAAAGATAGAGAGAGATGAAGATAAAGAGAGAGAAAGATATAGAAAGAGAGAGATATATAGAGATAGAGAGAGATGAAGATAAAGATTCCCTCACCGTGATACAGGCCAGGTTCCCACTCTTCTACTCGCTGGTTTCATCTGACACAACTGAATGACTTGGCTCAAACTGTCCCAGATCTAACTCAGCTCCACTTAGCTGAGCCCAAACTTATGGCCCTGGCAGGCTGCATTCGGACCCACAGTGACGCAAATGAACAGACCGACGGGCCTTCCACGGTGATGATCATCAGCAGGCTTGTGGTTACGTCCCAAATGGCACACTATTCCCTATATAGTGCTTTACTTTTGACCAGAGCCCTATAGACCCTGGTCAAAAGTAGTGCACTGTAAAGGGAATAGGGTGCCATTGGAGACGTAACCACTGTCTCTCCCAAACCCCTTCATCATGACCTCTAATGTACTTTAACACATGGTTGTGTTTGGCTCAGACTGTGCTCATCACCCAGACTTAACCACCACCTGCATTAACCTGTAATAACACACACACACTGGTTTCTCTCTCTCCCCGCGACTACATGTAGCCAGGCCACAGAACAGTCATTATGTCAGTGCAGGTGTTGGCCTGTAGTGTTGGTAGTAGGTGTTCTGACAGCGGAGGATGGTACACAGTGTGGAGGAAGAGGACAACAGTCTGGTGTTTAGATGTACCAACCCTGTCTCAACCTATCAGCCATATAATACAACAACAGAAAGAGCTGGTAAGATGGAAAAGTAATGATATAACTAACGATATAATCCCCATTTATTAGGAGGGAGAATATAGACAGTAGTAATGACACAGGTGGTCAAGGTTCATTTGTATTTTACCATTCAATGTTCTACGTTGATAAAATGCTGCCACACAGATTAAACATAAAACCCCAGCTACTGGACTGAAGATGCTTTCTCCCGGAGGGAAGAATCCATTTACTGTCTGACGTCTAAACCCTGACCTCTGACCTCCTGTATCACCCATCCCCCCCTCCTCATTAATGTGGTGTCATTAATGATATTTATTAATGCTGTCTTCCTATTTGACACCAGCTTAGTCGGCCCGGTGTGACTGATGTCCGTGTGAGTGCTCTGGCCACGTCCTGAACAGCCACTCAGGTTTCCCCTGTTACCTCCCTGGCCTGGCCATATGACTTAATCACTATTAACCCCGAGAGGAGAACGCCAGAGCGGGGAAGAACAGGGACGAGTGGGAAGAGATGGAGCCTGAGCCGGGATGAGTCAATCAAACCAGATCAGGTCAGGGGGACACACTTTCATTCCTCTTAAGAGTGGAGCAGAGGGCTCTCTGGGGACCTGAGGCCCTTTGGAGTCGCCCGAGTCATCACTAGTTAGGGAACATTGAACCTAACCTAACCAGGCCTGTATGTGGGGTTACAGAACATTGAACCTAATCTAACCTGTATGTGGGGTTACAGAACATTGAAACTAATCTAACCTGTATGTGGGGTTACAGAACATTGAACCTAATCTAATCAGGCCTGTATGTGGGGTTACAGAACATTGAACCTAATCTAACCTGTATGTGGGGTTACAGAACATTGAACCTAATCTAACCTGTATGTGGGGTTACAGAACATTGAACCTAATCTAACCTGTATGTGGGGTTACAGAACATTGAACCTAATCTAACCTGTATGTGGGGTTACAGAACATTGAACCTAATCTAACCTGTATGTGGGGTTACAGAACATTGAACCTAACCTAACCAGGCCTGTATGTGGGGTCACAGAACATTGAACCTAATCTAACCTGTATGTGGGGTTACAGAACATTGAACCTAACCTAACCAGGCCTGTATGTGGGGTTACAGAACATTGAACCTAACCTAACCAGGCCTGTATGTGGGGTCACTTTTAAAGTGGTAAAGAAATATTATCCTGGGGCTTTAAATGGACAGAGAAGAGAGTGAACAGCTCTATTAAAACCCTGGTTTGTTTCAATACCCTGCGTCATGTCAGTCTCTTCTCGTCAGACATGTTCAGCCAGCTAGCGTGTTTACTCTGTACTGTACTTCTGCTAACAGGATTTATAATGAGGTTACACATCTTAACTTTCCTGGTAACAATCTTTGTGGGCCCAGACCCTTCTAACTCTCCTCCCCCAGCCCCTAAAAACCACAGCATGGGTTCCCTCTGCGGCAGCTATGGAAGGGAGGGAGAGAGTGTCAGTGAGCCCCTGTGCCATAAATGTAGAGGGTATAATTCCTCCACCAACACCTCCTCAACCTCCTTCACCCCTCCCCAAACACCTCCTCAACCTCCCCCACCCCTCCGCAACACCCCCTCCACCCCCCCCTCCCCAACACCTCCTCAACCTCCCCCACCCCCACAACACCCCCTCAACCTCCCCCACCCCTCCCCCAACACCTCCTCAACCTCCCCACCCCTCCCCAACACCTCCTCAACCTCCCCCAACACCTCCTCAACCTCCCCCACCCCCCCAACACCCCCGCAATCTCCCCCACCCCTCCCCAACACCTCCTCAACCTCCCCCACCCCTCCCCAAACACCTCCTCAACCCCCCCACCCCTCCCCAACACCTCCTCAATCTCCCCCACCCCTCCCCAACACCTCCTCAACCTCCCCCACCCCTCCCCAAACACCTCCTCAACCTCCCCCACCCCTTCCCAACACCTCCTCAACCTCCCCCAACACCTCCTCAAACTCCACCACCCCCCCAACATCTCCTCAACCTCCCCCACCCCTTCCCCAACATCTCCTCAACCTCCCCCACATCTCCTCAACCACCCCCAACACCACCACCTCTACCCACCAATGCCTGCCTTCCATACCCACTATTCACTCTTCCATGTGTGCCCCCCCCCATTAGCTCACTTTTATTACATTACCCACATTCCCCAGAGAGGCAGGAACCTCTCCCCCACTCCTCCCTCCACCTCTCCTGTACCCCCTCTCTGCTAAACTGATTTCTTCTGGGACTACAGGAGGACGACAGGCAGCCTGGTGGAAAGTAGTGGGAGTCTCTCTGTACTGTAACTAGAGTCACTCCTTCCTTCCCTTCCCCCACTGGGCCGAGCCGAGCACAGCCTCCCTGGAGCCCCAGAGGAAGGAGGGAGGGAGGGAGGGAGGGAGGGAGGGAGGGAGCGAGGGAGGGAGGGGAGAGAGAGAGAGAGATGGACAGATGGAGGAAGATGGGCTGTTCTGTTCTGCCAGGCCCAGACGACCCCGGTATGTTGCAGTGCTGTTCATACGTAGCCACATTGGTGCGCAGGGCAGGCAGCGAGATGCACACACACCTACAGTGGAGGCTACACCCCCCCCCCCCCCCCACACACACACACACACACACACACACACAGCAGGCTAAACATACACTTGGCAGCCTCTCTCTCTCTCTCTCCCTCTGCCTCTTTCTCCCTCCCTCTCTCCCTCTCTCTCTTTCCTCCCTGTCAGTCTAATGGATTGGCCTTTCTGCCTCCAGACTCTACATCCCCACTGGTTCCTCTTGTAAAGCAGGGCTCTGTGGACCAGCCGACAGGGTTATTACTACAAAACCCCAGCCTCTGGGGGGGAGAGGGGCAGAAGAAGACAGACAGACAAGGAGAGAGAGCTAGAGAGAGATAGAGGGGGGGGTCGAGCTAGAGAGAGAGAGAGAGACATATGCTCACAGGAGCACAGTCAGGAACAAAGTGCCTGGACTAATGTAATGTCAGAGGCAAATTGAAACAGAAGACACCTTGCTGAGGCTCTTTCAGATAGAGAGTAGAAGGAATGTGGAAAGTAGTGTTTCCAAAATCATTCATCTGAATCATACATGTAAATATTTATCTGACAGTTTGTATTAATAGACTCTGATAAAGTTTCTGTTTATCAGAACAAAAATATAAACGCAACAACATGCAACAACTGAGTTACAGTTTATAGAAGGAAATCAGTCAATTTGAATTCATCAGGCCCTAATCTATAGATTTCACATGACTGGAAATACACATATGCATCTGTTGGCCACAGCCACCTTAAAAAAAGGGCATGGGACCAAAACTTCACAAACTTTATATTTTATATATATATATTTTTTATACTTTATATTTTTGTTCAGTGTGGTTACACAGGTCGCTAGACTAACAGATCACTTTCCCTAGCTGTGTTGTCGTCTTTATCATGGCTGAAACAGTTAACAACTGGGTCAACTGTTGAATGGTTAGCAACTAATCAGTCAACTGTTGACTGGTTAACAACTAATCAGTCAACTGTTGAATGGTTAGCAACTAATCAGTCAACTGTTGACTGGTTAACTACTGTCAACTGTTGACTGGTTAACAACTGGGTCAACTGTTGAATGGTTAACAACTGGGTCAACTGTTGACTGGTTAACAACTGGGTACACTGTTGCATGGTTAACTGGGTCAACTGGGCTGGTGTTACCATATGGTTCTGTCTGTCTGCCTCTGATTGGCTAATCACCGGAATTTACCTATTTTTTATTTTGTTACTTTTACCCCTTTTTCTCCCCAAGTTCCTGGTATCCAATTGGTAGTTACAGTCTTATTTCATCACTGCAACTCCTGTACGGACTCGGGAGAGGCGAAGGTAGAGAGCGTCCTCCGAAACACGACCCAACCAAGCCGCACTGCTTCTTGACACAATGCCCACTTAACCCGGAAGCCAGACGCACCAATGTGTTGGAGGAAACTCTGTGCACCTGGCGACCGTGTCAGTGTGCACTGCGCCCGGCCCACCACAGGAGTCGCTAGTGCGTGATGGGACAAGGACATCCCTGCCGGCCAAACCCTCCCTAACCCGGACGACGCTGGGCCATTTATGTGTGCCGCCCCATGGGTCTCCCGGTCACAGCCGGCTGCAACAGAGCCTGGACTCGAACCCAGAATCTCTAGTGGCACAGCTAGCACTGCGATGCAGAGCCTTAGACCACTGCCCCACTCGGGAGGCACTGCGATGCAGAGCCTTAGACCACTGCCCCACTCGGGAGGCACTGCGATGCAGAGCCTTAGACCACTGCCCCACTCGGGAGGCACTGCGATGCAGAGCCTTAGACCACTGCCCCACTCGGGAGGCACTGCGATGCAGAGCCTTAGACCACTGCCCCACTCGGGAGGCCCTGCGATGCAGAGCCTTAGACCACTGCCCCACTCGGGAGGCACTGCGATGCAGAGCCTTAGACCACTGCCCCACTCGGGAGGCCCTGCGATGCAGAGCCTTAGACCACTGCCCCACTCGGGAGGCCCTGCGATGCAGAGCCTTAGACCACTGCCCCACTCGGGAGGCACTGCGATGCAGAGCCTTAGACCACTGCCCCACTCGGGAGGCCCTGCGATGCAGAGCCTTAGACCACTGCCCCACTCAGGAGGCCCTGCGATGCAGAGCCTTAGACCACTGCCCCACTCAGGAGGCCCTGCGATGCAGAGCCTTAGACCACTGCCCCACTCAGGAGGCCCTGCGATGCAGAGCCTTAGACCACTGCCCCACTCAGGAGGCCCTGCGATGCAGAGCCTTAGACCACTGCCCCACTCGGGAGGCCCTGCGATGCAGAGCCTTAGACCACTGCCCCACTCGGGAGGCCCTGCGATGCAGAGCCTTAGACCACTGCCCCACTCGGGAGGCCCTGCGATGCAGAGCCTTAGACCACTGCCCCACTCGGGAGGCCCTGCGATGCAGAGCCTTAGACCACTGCCCCACTCGGGAGGCCCTGCGATGCAGAGCCTTAGACCACTGCCCCACTCAGGAGGCCCTGCGATGCAGAGCCTTAGACCACTGCCCCACTCAGGAGGCCCTGCGATGCAGAGCCTTAGACCACTGCCCCACTCAGGAGGCCCTGCGATGCAGAGCCTTAGACCACTGCCCCACTCAGGAGGCCCTGCGATGCAGAGCCTTAGACCACTGCCCCACTCAGGAGGCCCTGCGATGCAGAGCCTTAGACCACTGCCCCACTCAGGAGGCCCTGCGATGCAGAGCCTTAGACCACTGCCCCACTCAGGAGGCCCTGCGATGCAGAGCCTTAGACCACTGCCCCACTCAGGAGGCCCTGCGATGCAGAGCCTTAGACCACTGCCCCACTCAGGAGGCCCTGCGATGCAGAGCCTTAGACCACTGCCCCACTCAGGAGGCCCTGCGATGCAGAGCCTTAGACCACTGCCCCACTCAGGAGGCCCTGCGATGCAGAGCCTTAGACCACTGCCCCACTCAGGAGGCCCTGCGATGCAGAGCCTTAGACCACTGCCCCACTCAGGAGGCCCTGCGATGCAGAGCCTTAGACCACTGCCCCACTCAGGAGGCCCTGCGATGCAGAGCCTTAGACCACTGCCCCACTCAGGAGGCCCCTATAATTGACTTCTAATTGTGTTTTCCTTCAGACTGTGTTTCTCTTGTCATTATGAACTAACATGTCACATGCTACATTTAGCTTTAGCATTTACTCTAACATTGGGAACCAAACCTGACAGAGTGGAGAGAGAGGTGACTTGGAGAGAGCTGACACCCACAGCCATGAGGAAGTGATGTTACTGAGGCCAGAAAATAACAATAAGTTAACAGGCAATGAATCTCATGGGAAATAGGAAGTCTGTACTAATGAGTGAATCTGTGACACTATGTAAGAAATGTTAACAGGAAGGGGTGTGGTTGACATTGATGTGTTCACAGTTGTTGTTGAGGAGTTGTACTTAGAAAACTGTAGATGAGGAACTGGTCAGTGAGGTTACATAAAGTGTTAGCCATCTACCCATCTGTTGTTGGCTGGCCGGCTGGCTGGTTTACCCTGGCCTAGCCCTGCCGGAGGGGAGAGAGCCCTGGAGGCTAGTCCTGTCCCATTCACAGGCCCTGAACCGTACCCTGAAGGCCTTCACACATACGCCTCCCATCAGCCTCCCATCAGCACAGCTAAAACAACACACAGTCACCCAAAGACAAATACAGCAGACACACTGCTCCGCCCCTGCCCTCTGCCCCTCTGTCCCTCTGCCCCTCTGTCCCTCTCCCACACACACATGTTCACGCGTGGAAAACACACACACACGCACGCACGCACACACACACACACACACACACACACACACACACTCCACACACACACACACACACACACACACACACACACACACACACACACACACACACACACACACACACACACACACACACACACACACACACACACACACACACACACACACACACACACACACACACACACACACACAGAGGGGAACTCACAAGTAGAAAAGAGGTGTTTTGAGCCATATTCCTATGCTTGTGAATATGACTGTGGTCCATGGTTGTGGGTGGGTTGTGACCCTACTCTAAGCCCCTGGTGTGGGCACCATGGTGGAAGGAGACTCCCACCTCTCTAACTCCCTCCCTCTATCTCTCCCTTCCTTGTCAGGCCTCACCACAGATAAGCTGGCAGACACACACACTGTTAGTGTTAGTGTTTTAACCCTTTACTGTACACCCTCACCAAGCTCACATTTTCTGAGAAACTGTCGGTGGAGAAATACTGCCGTTTGACAATATGTAGAAGGATGCTAGTTGACCTGTACGTCTCTGTATCCCTGTTAGTTCTCCTCCGTTATGCCTCACTTTACCCTGTACAGACACACACTGCAAGAGGCACTGTTTGTCTCAACACACACACACACAGTGCAAAAGCACGCTCACGACACACACAAACACAGCACACTCACTCACACACAGGCACAGTTTAACCCTACACACTAGCAGTCAGTCCGTTGTGACAGAACGGCTGCAGCAGTAGAGCTCACGTTCAGTTGTGTCCTTGGCTCACCGTCCCTCTCTCTCCAATGACATCACCCCCTGACAATGCCACCATTCATACAGATGTTGCTTTCAAAACCTGGAGATACACTCCTATTGTCTGCTGCTGAAATTCTCCTATAACACAACCCATGGTCTAGCCAGGGGTGCTCTCTCTCTCTCTCTCTCTCTCTCTCTCTCTCTCTCTCTCTCTCTCTCTCTCTCTCTCTCTCTCGCTCTCTCTCTCTCCGCCTGTCTGTCTGTCTCTGTTTCTCTCTCTCTTTTTCTAACTCTCCATCTTTCTCTCTCTCGCTCTCATACCATTTAATGGTGTAAGTAGTTACAAATGACTTGATACAGTTAATCATTCAACATGGAGTGAAGGTGACTACACAGTTAATCACTCAACATGGAGTGAAGGTGACTTCACAGTTAATCACTCAACATGGAGTGAAGGTGACTTGACACAGTTAATCACTCAACATGGAGTGAAGGTGACTTGACACAGTTAATCACTCAACATGGAGTGAAGGTGACTTGACACAGTTAATCACTCAACATGGAGTGAAGGTGACTTGACACAGTTAATCACTCAACATGGAGTGAAGGTGACTTCACAGTTAATCACTCAACATGGAGTGAAGGTGACTTGACACAGTTAATCACTCAACATGGAGTGAAGGTGACTTGACACAGTTAATCACTCAACATGGAGTGAAGGTGACTTGACACAGTTAATCACTCAACATGGAGTGAAGGTGACTTGACACAGTTAATCACTCAACATGGAGTGAAGGGGACTTCACAGTTAATGACTCAACATGGAGTGAAGGTGGAAATTGCCTCTTCTTGACCTCATTGAACAACTCTGTAAATATGACTCTCTCGGACACTTGGTATTTCTGACCTACATATTTGATGTATTTTGCAGAATTCAGTACAACAAGTATTTCAATGGTCAAATAAAACTATAGTTTGTTCGGGTTTTAAAACAATATACAAGTTTAGCAGGATCATAAAACTAA
This sequence comes from Oncorhynchus clarkii lewisi, assembly GCF_045791955.1. Lineage (NCBI taxonomy): Eukaryota > Metazoa > Chordata > Actinopteri > Salmoniformes > Salmonidae > Oncorhynchus > Oncorhynchus clarkii. The sequence goes on along the minus strand of NC_092149.1, from coordinate 7,099,073 downwards.
AAATGTGTGGATGAAGAGTTGAGGTGAAAAAAATCCATCGGCTCAAACCACAACTCTTGCATCAGGATAGCTGTGATGGCTGGTCTCGGTGCATATTATGAAATGTTTCTTTAAGAGAAACGGCCTTTTTTCCCTCCTCAAGTAAAAAGGAGTACATTTAGAGCGTGCCAAGAATGATGTCATGGGCCCATCCAGTGCCAGGTCCGTGGCCAACAGAGCTGCAGTGTAGGAACATAGTATTGTTTACCTCATAAGAAACTCAGCACCAAGCCTGACGCTTAGTGACACATTTATTGTCCCTAGTAACAATGTAAACAATAGATAATTACCCAGATAATAAATAACACGTTTTTATACACGAGCTGCAGCTCAGAAGCAGAGCTTTTTAAATCTGTCCACATTTTTCTAAACCAACTGAACGGCAGAGGGAAAGGAACAGGTGATAACAGCTTTACATTCAACAGATTCGAACCCACGGTCGGAGACTCTACACCACTTTCAAATTGGAACCCACTCACATTTTTGACTTACAGTGCCTTGCGAAAGTATTCGGCCCCCTTGAACTTTGCGACCTTTTGCCACATTTCAGGCTTCAAACATAAAGATATAAAACTGTATTTTTTTGTGAAGAATCAACAACAAGTGGGACACAATCATGAAGTGGAACGACATTTATTGGATATTTCAAACTTTTTTAACAAATCAAAAACTGAAAAATTGGCTGTGCAAAATTATTCAGCCCCCTTAAGTTAATACTTTGTAGCGCCACCTTTTGCTGCGATTACAGCTGTAAGTCGCTTGGGGTATGTCTCTATCAGTTTTGCACATCGAGAGACTGACATTTTTTCCCATTCCTCCTTGCAAAACAGCTCGAGCTCAGTGAGGTTGGATGGAGAGCATTCGTGAACAGCAGTTTTCAGTTCTTTCCACAGATTCTCCATTGGATTCAGGTCTGGACTTTGACTTGGCCATTCTAACACCTGGATATGTTTATTTTTGAACCATTCCATTGTAGATTTTGCTTTATGTTTTGGATCATTGTCTTGTTGGAAGACAAATCTCCGTCCCAGTCTCAGGTCTTTTGCAGACTCCTTCAGTTTTTCTTCCAGAATGGTCCTGTATTTGGCTCCATCCATCTTCCCATCAATTTTAACCATCTTCCCTGTCCCTGCTGAAGAAAAGCAGGCCCAAACCATGATGCTGCCACCACCATGTTTGACAGTGGGGATGGTGTGTTCAGGGTGTTGCTTTTACGCCAAACATAACGTTTTGCATTGTTGCCAAAAAGTTCAATTTTGGTTTCATCTGACCAGAGCACCTTCTTCCACATGTTTGGTGTGTCTCCCAGGTGGCTTGTGGCAAACTTTAAATGACACTTTTTATGGATATCTTTAAGAAATGGCTTTCTTCTTGCCACTCTTCCATAAAGGCCAGATTTGTGCAATATACGACTGATTGTTGTCCTATGGACAGAGTCTCCCACCTCAGCTGTAGATCTCTGCAGTTCATCCAGAGTGATCATGGGCCTCTTGGCTGCATCTCTGATCAGTCTTCTCCTTGTATGAGCTGAAAGTTTAGAGGGACGGCCAGGTCTTGGTAGATTTGCAGTGGTCTGATACTCCTTCCATTTCAATATTATCGCTTGCACAGTGCTCCTTGGGATGTTTAAAGCTTGGGAAATCTTTTTGTATCCAAATCCGGCTTTAAACTTCTTCACAACAGTATCTCGGACCTGCCTGGTGTGTTCCTTGTTCTTCATGATGCTCTCTGCGCTTTTAACGGACCTCTGAGACTATCACAGTGCAGGTGCATTTATACGGAAACTTGATTACACACAGGTGGATTGTATTTATCATCATTAGTCATTTAGGTCAACATTGGATCATTCAGAGATCCTCACTGAACTTCTGGAGAGAGTTTGCTGCGCTGAAAGTAAAGGGGCTGAATAAATTTGCACGCCCAATTTTTCAGTTTTTGATTTGTTAAAAAAGTTTGAAATATCCAATAAATGTCGTTCCACTTCATGATTGTGTCCCACTTGTTGTTGATTCTTCACAAAAAAATACAGTTTTATATCTTTATGTTTGAAGCCTGAAATGTGGCAAAAGGTCGCAAAGTTCAAGGGGGCCGAATACTTTCGCAAGGCACTGTATGTCCCGTGGTTGGCACACAGAGAGACATGGTGTGGAAGTTGATAAGGGCTTGATGTGGCTCTTCCTGTCCACAGAAATGGAGAGAGAAGGACTTTCATCAAACAAACAATGACATCAAACCATCTAAAAAATAGACTTTCAGGAATAGAATACTGTGTTTCGACAAACACAAACACACACAGCGTGTGTGCACACTTGTACAACTATGTCAGCTGCTACTGAGCGAGTGGTGCAGGGCTGGACTGAGATCAGGGCTGTGAGGGAGAGTGCTGGCTATAGCCTGCTGAGCTCTGGCTCCGAGTAGCGATATAATGCTCTGTCTGTCTCTCTGTCTGTCTGTCTCTCTCTCTGTCTCTCTCTCTGTCTGTCAGTCAGTCAGTCAGTCAGTCAGTCAGTCAGTCAGTCCGTCCGTCCGTCCGTCCCCTGACCCAACACAACACACCACCCTATTCCTCTGACCCAACACACCACCCTATTCCCCTAACACAACACACCACCGTATTCCCCTGACCCAACACACCACCCTATCCCCTATCCCCTGACCCAACACACCACCCTATCCCCTATCCCCTGACCCAACACAACACACCACCCTATTCCCCTAAAACAACACACCACCCTATTCCCCTAACACAACACACCACCCTATCCCCTGACCCAACACACCACCCTATCCCCTGACCCAACACAACACACCACCCTATCCCCTGACCCAACACAACACACCACCCTATCCCCTGACCCAACACAACACACCACCCTATCCCCTGACCCAACACAACACACCACCATATCCCCTGACCCAACACAACACACCACCCTATCCCCTGACCCAAAACAACACACCCTGCATCAGGCCTCCCCGTATCAGCCCTGCCTTCAGCTCTGTATCAGCCCTCCTTGTTTCAGTCCTATCAGCCCTGTATCGGCCCTCCCTGTATCCTGTATCAGCCCTGTATCGGCCCTTCCTGTATCAGCCCTGTATCGGCCCAGTATTAGCCCACTATCAGCCCTTCCTGTATCAGCCCTGCATCAGCCCAGGGTGTCTGTAGTGACGCCTTAAGCACTGAGATGCAGTGCCTTAGACCGCTGCACCACTCGGGAGCCCCACTGTATCAGCCCTCCCTGTTTCCGCCCTGCCTTTAGCCCTATATCAGTCCTCCCTGTATCAGCCCTCCCTGTATCAGCCCTGTATCAGCCCTGTATCAGCCCTCCCTGTATCAGCCCTGTATCAGCCCTCCCTGTATCATCCCTCCCTGTATCAGCCCTGTATCAGCCCTCCCTGTATCAGCCCTCCCTGTTTCAGCCCTGGGCCAAATGTTTGCCGCCCTATGGGACTCCCAATCACAGCAGGTTGTGATACAGCCTGGAAACAAACCAGGGTGTCTGTAGTGACGCCTCAAGCATTGAGATGCAGTGCCTTAGACCGCTGCACCACTCGGGAGCCCCACTGTATCAGCCCTCCCTGTTTCCGCCCTGCCTTTAGCCCTATATCAGCCCTCCCTGTATCAGCCATGTATCAGCCCTCCCTGTTTCCGCCCTGCCTTTAGCCCTATATCAGTCCTCCCTGTATCAGCCCTCCCTGTATCAGCCCTGTATCAGCCCTCCTTGTATCAGCCCTGTATCAGCCCTCCCTGTATCAGCCCTGTATCAGCCCTCCCTGTATCATCCCTCCCTGTATCAGCCCTGTATCAGCCCTCCCTGTATCAGCCCTCCCTGTTTCAGCCCTGGGCCAAATGTTTGCCGCCCTATGGGACTCCCAATCACAGCAGGTTGTGATACAGCCTGGAAACAAACCAGGGTGTCTGTAGTGACGCCTCAAGCATTGAGATGCAGTGCCTTAGACCGCTGCACCACTCGGGAGCCCCACTGTATCAGCCCTCCCTGTTTCCGCCCTGCCTTTAGCCCTATATCAGCCCTCCCTGTATCAGCCATGTATCAGCCCTCCCTGTATCAGCCCTCCCTGTTTCAGCCCTGTATCAGCCCTCCCTGTATCAGCCCTCCCTATACCAGCCCTCCATGTATCAGCCCTCCCTGTATCAGCCCTGTATCAGCCCTCCCTATATCAGCCCTGTATCAGCCCTCCCTATATCAGCCCTGTATCAGCCCTCCCTATATCAGCCCTGTATCAGCCCTCCCTATATCAGCCCTGTATCAGCCCTCCCTGTTTCAGCCCTCCCTGTTTCAGCCCTGTATCAGCCCTCCCTGTTTCAGCCCTGTATCAGCCCTCCCCCTTGGGTTGTGCCGTGGCGGAGATCTTTGTGGGCTATCCTCAGCCTTGTCTCAGGATGGTAAGTTGGTGGTTGAAGATATCCCTCTAGTGGTGTGGGGGCTGTGCTTTGGCAAAGTGGGTGGGGTTATATCCTTCCTGTTTGGCCCTGTCCGGGGGTGTCCTCGGATGGGGCCACAGTGTCTCCTGACTCCTCCTGTCTCAGCCTCCAGTATTTATGCTGCAGTAGTTTATGTGTCGGGGGGCTAGGGTCAGTTTGTTATATCTGGAGTACTTCTCCTGTCCTATTCGGTGTCCTGTGTGAATTTAAGTGTGCTCTCTGTAATTCTCTCTTTCTCTCTTTCTTTCTCTCTCTCGGAGGACCTGAGCACTAGGACCATGCCTCAGGACTACCTGACATGATGACTCCTTGCTGTCCCCAGTCCACCTGGCCGTGCTGCTGCTCCAGTTTCAACTGTTCTGCCTTATTATTATTGGACCATGCTGGTCATTTATGAACATTTGAACATCTTGGCCATGTTCTGTTATAATCTCCACCCGGCACAGCCAGAAGAGGACTGGCCACCCCACATAGCCTGGTTCCTCTCTAGGTTTCTTCCTAGGTTTTGGCCTTTCTAGGGAGTTTTTCCTAGCCACCGTGCTTCTACACCTGCATTGCTTGCTGTTTGGGGTTTTAGACTGGGTTTCTGTACAGCACTTTGAGATATCAGCTGATGTACGAAGGGCTATATAAATACATTTGATTTGATTTAGATTTGATTTGATTTGTATCAGCCCTCCCTATATCAGCCCTCCCTATATCAGCCCTCCCTGTATCAGCCCTCCCTATATCCACCCTGCCTTCAGCTCTCCCTGCAGCTCATTAACTATTTACACTAGAGACAGACAGAGACAGGTCTCCCTAGGCCTCCTAGCAGCTCAGCCCCACCGCAAAATCTATTAGCCGTCATTAGCCCCCCTCAGCAGCAGCACACACTCCCACTGGGCAGGAGAGGGTTAACTCCGCCAGGGGAGGCCTTCAGTTACCACAACACACATCTCTCTCTCCAGTATCTTTTATCAATTTCTGTCTTTCAAATTCTCTCTTTCTCACCCTCCCCACTTACTCTCCCTCTCTCTCTCTCCCTCTCTCTCTCTCTCTCTCTCTCCCTCGCTCTCTCCCTCGCTCTCTCCCTCGCTCTCTCCCCCGCTCTCCCTCTCCCCCTCGCTCCCTCGCTCCCTCCCTCCATCTCTCTTAATGTAAATGTTCCTGTAGTGAGCGGCTGGGCCAGGGGTCTGAGGCTCTGAGGTTGTAAAGCTGGGGGGGTGTGGGGTTACAGTGAGGGAGATTTCCCATTGGCGGAAAGTCAACATGGTCCAGGGTAACGCGATTAGGGCTGGATCGAGTGCATCGCAGGGGACATATGGACCTGATCACGCTGCAGACACCCGATAGCACGGCTGTATTTATCGACTTGGCCCGGGTGCGGATATTACAGACACCAGAGATCCCCTGAAACCCCTGTTCCCCCGCGTCCCCATCCCTTCCCCACTCCGTCCGTCAGTTCCTTATGAAAACCACGCTGGAGATCTGAGCCTGATAAGCCGATTAGCCTCTCACTCTCTGTCCACAATCATGGGATTCCATCAGGACCTTTCAAGATATCCGGGCCATTCCAAATGTCAGGGCCCAAATCTCCAACCATCCTGTCATGAATAGAGAATGAATGAATATCTGACTGGTCAAGCAGCCTGCAGGTTGGTCCAGTAATGAAGCCTGGGTTGTTTTCTGAGGACTGTCTGCTTGTGTTTATTAGTGGCCTTGGCATTTACAATTCAATTACAACGATAGGCGAGAGGGGAAATAAAAGGAAAAGATCTGGATGTCTGGATGGAGGCCAATGCAGAGATAAGACTAAAACACTAATATTGTCTTACTCCAGCGTGTTACCATAGGAACAGCAGGAGAGATCCAAAAGACTACAAAGACAATCAATCTAGAGAGAGAGGAGGAGGAAGAGGGACACGTAAGTGCCCTGAGAATGCACCCTCTCTCTCCCCCCCCTCTCTCCCTCTTTCTCTCTCCCTCCCTCTCACTCTTTCCCTCTCTCTCCCTCGTTCTCTCTCTCTCTCCCTCTTTCTCTCTCTCTCTCCCTCTTTCTCTCTCTCTCTCACTCTTTCTCTCACTCTCCCTCTTTCTCTCTCTCTCCCTCTTTCTCTCTCTCTCCCTCTTTCTCTCTCTCTCTCGTCTATCAGAGCAATCACTGCTAATGACCTCTCACTGTCTGTCTATCTCTCTCTCTCTCTCTCTCTCTCTCTCTCTATCTCTCTCTCTCTCTCTCTCTCTCTCTCTCTCTCTCTCTCTCTCTCTCTCTCTCTCTCTCTTTCTCTCTCCCCCATCGCTACTTCTCTCTGTCTTTCCTTCTCTCTTCCCTCTCTTTCTACCCCCCCTCTCAATCTCACCAACCTCAGTAATCAGTGGGCCATTAAACAAGTCAGGAGAGCAAACAGCACTTTATTCTGACCAGCCACTTGCCTTAGACCACCTCCTTCTGCCTCTCTCTGCCTCTCTCTGCTGCTCTCTGCTGCTCTCTCTCTCTCTCTCTCCCCTACTCTCTCTCTCTGCCTCTCGCTCTCTCTCTCTCTCTCTCTCTGCCTCTCTCTGCCTCTCTCTGCCTCTCTCTACTCTCTCTGCTGCTCTCTCTGCTGCTCTCTCTCTGCTGCTCTCTCTCTCTGCTGCTCTCTCTCTGCCGCTCTCTCTCTCTGCCTCTCACTCTCTCTCTCTGCCTCTCTCTCTCACTCTCTCTCTGCCTATCTCTGCCTCCCTCTTTCGCTCTCTCTCCGCTTCTTCTCTCGTTCCTCTACCCCTTCTCCTCCCTCTCCTTTCTTCTGTCATCTCCTATCTTCCCTCCTCTCCTCCCTCTCTTTTCCCTCTACCCCCTCTCCATTTCTCCCTCTCTCTCTCCCTCGCAGTCCTCCCTCTCTCTCAGCCTTCTCTCACTCCCCCCCCCCCCTCTCTCTAACTGCCTGCTTTGTGAGGGATGAGGTCATTCCATTTCCATCCCGCTGTGTTAAACTAGTGCTAACAAGTTGCACAATTCCACAACATGTTCTGTACATTAAGATATACATCAGTCAGCCAGTCGGTGCAGTGCGGTGGGCAGCCCAGCCGCAGCCACATAAAGGGCCTTTTATTCAGGCTCTCTGCGACTCCAGCCCAGCGCTGCTCTGCTCCTACAGGTTCAGACCTAGCAGCTTTGATTCCACACACACACACACGCGCGCACACACACACACAAAATTATGAAATCCGCACAGAGAGTTTAAAGCAAGCGCAGCTTTTTGTTGGCATGGCCAAGTGGAAAAGAGAACGGTATAAAACATTGAGCATGTATCTGTGTGTGGAAGGGTGTGTGGAAGGGTGTGTGTGTGCGTGCATCTGCATGTGTGTGTTTTTATTATTCAGGTGTATTTAGTGTGCGTATGTGTGTGTTGGGGAGGATTGAGACTCACCAGTTTGGCCTCAGAGTGCATGGAGGGTCCATGAGGGGAGGAACAGGAGCTGGGATGGTTGGGGCCCTGCATACCCATCATACTGGAACACATAGACATCTGCCTCTCCATCTGAGGACCACAACAATATATCACACTACGGCAACACACACACCCACACACACACACACACACACCCACACACACACACACCCACACACACACACACACACACACACACACACACACACACACACACACACACACACACATACATACACACACACACACACACACACTTATCAAGGAGACACGTGGTGTGTGTGTGTGTGTCTGACAAAGACAGTGCTATTTACAGACACACACCCTGGTAGTAGCTTCCTGTTTTAACTCCCTCACTGCTGGGCTGGCTTCCTGTTTTAACTCCCTCACTGCTGGGCTGGATTCCTGTTTTAACTCCCTCACTGCTGGGCTGGCTTCCTGTTTTAACTCCCTCACTGCTGGGCTGGCTTCCTGTTTGTGTGTGTTCTGGTCAGCTCTAGTTGCATGCTGTGTGTGGTTGTTTGTATGGGTTCTCTGTGTGTGGTTGTTTGTATGGGTTCTCTGTGTGTGGTTGTTTGTATGGGTGATGTGTGTGTGGGTGATGTGTGATACAGGGTCAGATGTTTAATGGTTAAAGTGGTGATTAAAGGGGACCCACACACACACCCCACTAACCCTCCCCCCCAAAAAACACTCCCCTGATGTCCCCCACTACCCCACTAACCCTCCCCCCAAAAAAACACTCCCCTGATGTCCCCCACTACCCCACTAACCCCCCCCCCCCCCCCC